>NC_085875.1:1217417-1232417 GCF_034702125.1 Engraulis encrasicolus | reverse complement strand
TGACAGCATGCGCATGAATGTAGCTGTTTTGCCTGATATGACAGCGTGCGCGTGAATGTAGCTGTTTTGCCTGATATGGCAGCATGCACGTGAATGTAGCTGTTTGCCTGATATGGTAGCGTGCGCATGAATGTAGCTGTTTGCACACTTGACATTTCAGTTGACGAGGAGTCAGGCAGTTTATCAGCCACGGTGCTGCTACACATCTTATCATCAGTTGTCTCTGTCTGTGTGTGTATGTTTTCCTCTTTGGTTATCTGTGCAGAAGCATTGCGAGTGTCCTCCACGTGTAGCGTAGCATAGCATAGCGTAGCATAGCACCCCCCCCCCTCAAGGGTGTCATTGCGATCGGGAAACAAGATGAGGAGGAAGACTCTTAGCCCTCAGGCTTGGTTACTGCAATACAGCACAACGTAGCCTCTTACTGCGGATGGGTCCGCCAACGGGCCTGTGCATTCTTTGCTGAAAACACTCAACTACATCATAACAACATTGCTATGACAATGCAGAGAGTCTTAACCCCTTAGTGCAGCACTATGGCTCTCTGTATTGTCACAGCAATGTTGTTATGATGTAGTTAAGCATTTTCAGCAAGCGAATAGGGTCCCCCAGCTGCAGTAAGAGGCTACATAACCAATTAAGTAAAAATCAAAATAATATTTCTTTATGTGTGTTTATTTATTTGAGTTTAATCGTGTATTGGGTCACAGGTGGGCGATTGGGAGAGAGGATGGGGAGGAAGAATCTTAGCTAGGCCCGTGCCCTCCTAGTGACGCAACATCATGTTGCTTAGTCAGGCTACGTGTATGTATACGATGTTCAAGCAAAATCAAAATCTCCAATTGAAAGCCAAGAATTCATGCAAATACCTAGTAACCCTTTCAATTCCCTCAATCAGTTTGTAAAGCTTACTATAACACTGCTGTTAAAACCATTACACTATGTTTAACCCTCTGAGGTCTAAGGCCTTTTAGAGGCTCTCAGGCTGTTTGCACCACCCTGACATTTTCAAGTATTTTCAGCTAACAGTAAGCATCTATGCAAAAGTGGAATATATGGTTGTATTGTGAAAAGCCTGACAAGAAATAATCTGAAAAAAAATTGGATGTCATACAAACATGTTTTATTTAAATTGAGTATAAACACAACTGTACAAAAAAACAGGTTTCAGACGTCTTCAAAAAGTTCAAGAAAACACACAATAAATATATCTAGCCAAGACTTTTGAAGTTTGAATCTTGTAAACAAATGTGTTGGCAGCATAAAAGTGAAAAGGGCATTTAGAAATGTTTTGTTGTTTTCATACAAAATGAAAAAAAGAATGACTATGTCACTGCCACTGCCTGTCTCATTTGAATACTAATGAGATAGGTGTGAAAAACCTCTAATGGCCCACACCCCCCTGTCAATCCCCATGTGCTCTGATAGCCCCAACCCCCCTGTCACTCTACGTCTGCTGTGTTTACCCTACCTGAATGGGGTGTGTTGTCACCTCTGAATAGCCACTCAAGCACCGGTACTTTACATGTGAATAGCTATAGGTGTGGCTGCTACAGGCAGAGAGTACAGAATATGCGAAGATTTCTTTTCACTTTCTTTAAATTGGGCCAGCTATATAATGTATTTAATATATATATATTTGAAATCTGGAAGGTCTGAGGTTTCTAATGGCGTAACTTATGTGTTTCAATGACAAAAACTCACAGAGTTACAGATTTGTTTTTGGAGACATGTCAAATTGCCCTCTCAAGGGCACTTAGACCTCAATGGGTTAAGAGAGGGCATTCAATATTATGTGTAACAAGAAAAAATGGGACAGCAAACATAGGGCATATACAAGAGTGAAGAGTTGTATTACAGTAACACCAACCAACATACGTATAGGTTGTGTCTAACAGTATTTGTACTGCTGTGTATCGTAATATACCGGTATTTGCACTTTGGCATCAGAGATCTATTGCAGCATCTACTGTGAGCGGTGTCAACCTTTGACACAAAGCTTGGACTTTGACCAGAGGGCAGAGAAGGATCTTAAGTACACAACTTCACTTTGATTTTTTTCAAAGACTCTTTCCAGTGAAGTTCCAGAGAACATATAAAGGGTCCCCTGCCAAGGGCCCCATGAGCACTCATCAGGTGAAGTGTGGAGTAAAGGATAGGCCTCTGTATGCTGTCATTCTGGGGGCAGCCATGGCTCAGTGGTTAGAGCGCTGGCCTTTAGATCAGAGGGTTGCAGGTTCAAATCCCACCCTTACCAGCACCTTCATCCATGGTTGAAGTGCCCTTGAGCAAGGCTTCTAACCCCACATTGCTCTAGAGCCTGTAGCTAATATGCTTAACCTAAATAAGTGTAAGTTACTTTGGATGTAAGCATCAGCTAAGTCAAGTGTAATGTAAGTGTAATGTAATGTAATGTAAATCATAGTGTGTTGGGGGATACCCTCACTCCTAGTAACGTGTAGAACGTGTCAGAAATTGTTAAACAATTCGACCGTACCTAACTATTGTATGAATACTGTATATTATGTGCCTCATAGTATTTGTACTGCTGTGTATTGCAATATATTTGCACTTTGGAGTCAAAGATCTATTGCAGCGTCTACTGTGAGCAGTGTCAACCTTTGACACAAAGCTTGGACTTTGGCCACAGGGCAGAGAAGGAGCTACAGTACACAACTTCACTTTGATTTTTTTTCAAAGAGTCTTTCCAGTGAGGTTCCAGAGAACATGTAGTAGGTCAGCTGCCAAGGTTCACACTAAACAGTCAGTGTTGCCAGATTGGGCAGCTGCCCGCTACTGCTTGGGATGGCCGTCTGCGGGTAAAAATGGGAACAATCGGCAATTTGGCGGTTCTTTTTTTCGTTTTACGCCCATAGAAATCAAAGCAATTTGTTCAAATTGGGCGGAATTTAGCGCTTCCTGGTGGTTTTTGAGAACCTTTTGGATGGGATTTGATCAGACACACCTGGCAACACAGTATACAGGGCTGCTCATAGCATTACAGTAGAGCAGTGGTACAGCACACCAGGACCCCCGTCCACCCAATTTCCATTTTCACAGGCAGTATTTCCAAGCATTTTACCAGGATTTCACAGATAAGCAATTGCCTGAAATAAGGCAACACAAACTACTTGAAAACAGGGCTTTAAGCGTAAAGTAAGTAAAAATACGTGTTCAAAGCTATTTTGTCACAGCAGCACTCTGCAAGTGACTCTCAACACGCAGCACAATGACAATGCTGGTTCTGACAAGACACAAACAAACAAACAAATAAACAAACAAACACAACAACAACTCTCACAACAAGCAAAGACAACAAGAACGCTCCCAACACCTCACCCACCACATTTCTGGTTCTAGTTCAGTGGTTCTCAACCTTTTTTGAACAAAAGCCCCCTTGACCTCATCACAAGCTTCCCAACGCCCCCTTGACCTCATCATATGACGGACAACGTCACCCTTAGTATTAAAAAAATGAAGGGGGGCACTGTGGCGCAGTGTGCTAAGCCCCCCACATTTGGGCTTGCATGCCCACCCACGGGGACCCCGGTTCGAGTCCGGCTGGGGTCATTTCCCGATCCTCCCCTGTCTCTCTGTCCCATTCGCTTCCTGTCACCATCTTCGACTGTCCTGTCAAATAAAGGCATAAAAGCCCCTAAAAAAATATTTTAAAAAAATAAATGGACTAATGACCCTCAATGGCAACTAATTACCACCGCCTCTCAACTGTATACTTCTCAACGCCCCCCTAGAGCTCCCCAACGCCCCCCTGGGGGGGCTGTACCGCCCCTGGTTGAGAAACACTATTCTAGTTCTTGCTCTACTCTACTCTCTATATGCCGCAGCTGCCATTGAGCTGTGAGCAAATATGCAGATAGATCCAGAACAATCAACACACAATCAATCACTGCCAATTCATTAGGGCCTCACAACACAACACAACACAACACCCCGCTTCCTACCTAATCCAGTTCCCGTCAAAATCTAATTGGCTGACCAATATTTCACTCTAACCAGATTATCCATGTCTCTGCCTCGTGTCAGTTTTGTTCTCAGGAAATATCTTTGGCCAAACCTGATGTGATGGGATGGGATGGGAGGTGGGGGGAAACATTTCATCAAGGAGCAATTTATTACTTACTTGAGGAAACCATTAGTGAAAAGAAACAGAGGCCTAGCTTATATACAGCAGGCCTAGAGTATAGCACAGGTTTGGGCATTAGTTGAAAGTCTGACATGACGACATTTGTAAATGAAGGGTTTATTTGCAAAACGGTGTATCTCCATTTTGTAGAATGTTGGGAAATTGACATTATGTATTGGACATTCCATTGCATTGTATTGCAAAAGGCTTTTTTTTATAGATAGTTTAAAAAGTATGTTCCCAAAATATTTGAATGGCAGCAATTCACACAAAGGTCATAGGACCTCTGGACAGTCATTTCCAATAATAAAATGCAAAAGTCAAAAATGGTGGATACTGTACATCGTTTTGCAAATAAACCCTTCAAATATTGATCAAGACAGTGCTGCTGAAACATGTTGGCTATGGTTTTCATCATACAGAAACTGTTATGTTAGTTGGTGATGTGAACATTATGTGAATAAATCTTTATACCAGGAGTTTAGAACAGTACCTTGGAAAGAGAATATTTTCATGCCTCTGGTTCCGACCAGTTGCAGTATCTTGTCAAGCAATATGATTGTCACTGCCACAACCCGTGAAGACACAGCGTTATACATTTGCTGTTACCAGAATGCCAATGACCAAGTTGTAGTGCATTACTAAAGGCCCTATGTTATGTCATATAGTATTGTAGTACCATGGTAGTTATCTTTTCAAAGACTATTACAGCGTGCCACAGGAGGTACGGCATGCATTAGGGGGCTGCGCTTTCTATGTGTTTGTAATTTTTGCTGCCCGCTCCCGTTTTAAAACTCCCTGCCTACAATAGTTTACAACTGAACTACATTCCCTTTCAAAAAGAAAAACTGTCAGTTTAAACTCTTAGTTTTCATCAAAAATCCCTCCAGCCACCTGTTTTTAATGTTATTTAAATGCATTCAAGATTCCGTTTCAGTTAGTGTTTGCTACCAGATCAGGTCCTGTGGGGTTCAGTCTGCATTTTATCCAGTGTTGCCAGATTGGGCTGTTTCCTGCCCAATTGGGCTGCTTAGGATGGCCGGGTGCGGGTAAAAACGTCAAACCTGCCCAATTTTTGCCATAAAAATCAATAGAATTGGGCAGGATCTTGTGCTTCTAAGCGTGATTTGAGCATTTTTTGGGCTGGAAATCATCAGCCTCATCTGGCAACCCTGATTTCATCCCATTTTGCCATTCTATGTATGTGACCTTGATCAACAGGGCTGATCCACACAAGCTTCTCCATAAATGGTAACCGTGGCGACCCCCACTCTGACGGAGTTCCGTTAGCCATTAAATCAAAGGCTATAATAAACCCTCAACCGCTTACCTGAACAAAAACACAGCTAACTGCAAAGCAAACGATAGCGCAGTTGGAAGTGATTAAAGGGGGTGCCTTTCAGCACAACACTCCGCACACTCCCCAGAGAGGTCTAATGGTGTTTAATACCAGGTTTAAAAAGGAAATCTGCTGCTGGATGGTGGTGGCTGTGCACTGCTCTTTGGTGGTGCTATGCAGCAGGGTCATTAATTTCCTGAAGTATATATGCAGATGTGCAAGGGGGAAGGCACAGGCGCTAATGGCCGTGAGGCAGAAGGTCCTTGCGGTAGGCCAGTGTTTCTCAACCGGGGTGCCGGAGCACCCTGGGGTGCCACAGGCCCCCCTCAGGGCCAGGGGGGCCGCGGAAACGTGGCTGATAAAAAAAAAACGTAATATAATACATATTGGTCAATACATATATAAGTTAATGCTTGTCAGTGGAATCTTTCATCTGCCATTTACACACAATAAAGTAAATTTAGGTCACCCCAGTAAGTTGCAACTTCGAACGTAGTTTGTGTGACATCTCCAAATGTGTTACTTTTCCAAGCTTGTGTGATATCGGATGCGATGCCATGTTACAGCTTGTTGGTTTGGGGTGCCTTGACATTTTTCATGAATTGAAAGGGTGCGTGGCCTAAAAAAAGGTTGAGAAACACTGCGCTAGGCTAGTGTCATCGCATAGCAACCCCAGACAGCCAGCCACTTAGACGCCTAATTCAGCTAATTGCTGTCTAGATAGATGAGATACAACTGCTGTTGCGTGGCAAGATAGGTCACTGGAGAGAGAGAGAGAGAGAGAGAGAGAGAGAGAGAGAGAGAGAGAGAGAGAGAGAGAGATGGAGAGACAGGGAGAGAGTGAGAAAGAGAGAGAGAGAGATATAGAGAGAGAGATAGAGACAGAGAGAGGGAGAGAAATGAAGAGACAGAGAGAGATGGGGGGAAAGAGACAGAGAGAGAGAGAGAGATAGACAGACAGAGAGAGAGAGAGAGAGAGAGAGAGAGATAGACAGACAGACAGAGAGAGAGAGAGAGGTAGTGTTTTGCATTCAGAAATCGCGCCATAGAACCAGATGGATTTTCTTTCCTTCATAAATAAAAGGCCGTAACAGCCACATAACCTTGCAGAGTCTTGTAGTAATATACATGTTTTTGAATCTGTCTGGAAAGACCAGCATTTAATGCTCAATACTAATTCATTGTGATAATTTCTTTGATTATACTGTGCTCTTGATGCTACTCTCAACACAAAATTTGTAATTTCACAGTTGTAGCACGCATTTTCTACCAGAACATTTATGGGAAACATAATTCAGTTTTATTCCTAAGTTTAAAAAAAGAGTGCATCATAAACTGTTTTAATCATTAAATATTTAGTCAACAACAACATGGTTGGAAAATAACAGATAGGGAAATGATGCACTTAACATGGTGAAACTACCATTTTGTGTGTGTCGAAACGAGTCCCAAGCTTGACATTAGCTTAATGTTCCTTTCCCATAAACCTAGTGCCTAGGCCTTTCCGGTACAAAAGCTAAATCCAACAATGTTTCCATATACTGTACAGTATACACTATGTGTATAATGTCGTCTCTGTCATATTTCACATTTTCCAATTTGAGTCTCCATAATAAAATTATACGGCTGTTTTCTATCATGCTAACTGAGTGTTCTCTCCATGCCTCTCTCTCTCTCTGCATAATGTGCATGAGGACGGCAACACGTCAGGACCCATCTCTGTAATAACATGAACAAAGCAACATGTTCACTTAATAATAATGAAAAATAACTGAAGGGAATGAAATGACCCTTTTTTATCCTCACGGGGCACTGTAGGCTCAATTACCGTCAAATAATGATCCGTCATTAACAGGCCCGTCAGACCAGTTAGTGAAAAACACGCTTTGAAATCAATTATTTCTGTCACATCAAATAACTTTGGGGACTCTCCTCTTTCCTAATGACTCTCCTTTATGAATTCCATTCGCACTACAGTGACTGTATATTAGAGATGGGATTTATGGCTCTTTTTCGGGATCCGGATCTTAGTGGCTCGTTCCTTTCAAAGAGCCGTTCAAAAAACTGGCTCTTTTGGCTCTTTTTTAAATTATTTATTCAGTGTTAAGAATGTAATATTTTGACTCCTCCTCAAGGTAATTTTGTCCAAACAACAACTGATTATTCTCCTGCTTCTAAAGACCGTTTTTGCCTCTATTTGAGGCAAACAATTGTGTTTTTTCCCAAATTGTATCACTCTGGTCGAGGTCACGTGCTTAAAATGAATGAGAAATGAACGAAATAACGGTCGAGTGGCTCCCCCAGCTGTGATCCGGTTCCCATCGTTCACTTCAGGGAGCCGTTCAAAAGAACCGGCTCGTTCATGAACGACACACCTCTACTGTATATAACCGGCACGAAGCGCACCACAGCTAATCATGCCGCCGCAGAGCGCAGAACATTAACGAGCCGGAGATCGTTAAAGACTGCATATGGGAAGGGAACAGGTCATCAGAGTGCAATTACGCTCCTGTTTTGTCATGTAATTAACACAGCAAGTGACTTTGACCTTGACCTGGCAAAACAAGTTGTCACATTTTTATAATATAGAGGGTTACATAGAGTAACATTGCTGTGTTAGCCTGGTACACCAGACTGCAGCATGAAGAGTGTAATCTGGCTTTATGTTATGCCATTGGCAAAGATGTGGAACTGTTTTTGGGTAGGTTGGGTCTCTGATAGTGTTGTCGGGCACCTGCGAAAAATCTCTTTGGATGTGTGTGCAGACAATTGCACAGCTTTGGATGTGTGCACCCTATTCAAAGCTGTGGAACCGTTTTGAAGGATGCACACCTTCAAAGGTGTGGAACTATTTTGGATAGGGTGCACACAGGTGTGGAAACATTTTAGATAGGGTGCACACATCCAAAGCTGTGGAACTGTGTTGGGGAAGGTGCACACACATCCAAAGCTGTGGAACTGTGTTGAATAGGGTGCACACAAGCTGTGAAACCGTTTTGGATAGGGTGCACACATTCAACGCTTTGGAACCATTTTTGGGTGCACACATCCAACACTGTGTAACTATTTGAATGAAATCACAAGCCATGTGACAGTGTGCTAAGCCCTCACAAATAACTTGCTATTTACTGTACATTCAAACAGGAAGTAGAGGTATGGTTGTTGAGATTGGACTGCTACTGCTATTATCTAAAATTATAGTGGATATAAATGGTAAATTGACTGTATTTATATTGTGCCTAAAAGTGCTTTACATTGCATGCCTCACACTCACCCATTTTAATAATAATAATAGTAATAGTAATAACTGTATTTGTATAGCACAAATATCTTATAAGCCATGCATCTCAAAGTGCTTACCTGTAACAAATGGATAAACAACAATGTTCAAAATAAAAAAATAATGGAGTGAGGTACAAAAGATAGAAAGAAACAAGAAAGAAATAGCAAAATAGAGGAGGGAAAATAAGAGAGAACAAAATTGAAAAAAATAGTAGATAGATTATAAATAAAGGAAAAGGAAAAGAAGGAGTTGATAGAGAAGATAGAGAGTAAAGAGGCATAAGGTCCACAAGGGTTTAGGCCCAAGATAAGTGATAGTCACAGTGAATAGGGTACTCAGATGTGGCCCCTGGTGCCAACAGGGGTGAGGAAAAACTCCTTTTTCACTTGATTCATGATTTTTAGGGGGGGGGGAAGCTCAATGTAGTCTGAAAAAAAAAAACCATATAGTCAGGAATAAACCTCAGGCAGAGACCAGCGGCCACCTAGTGCTCACTGAAATTCACACACTGGATGGTGTGGCTACCACGCAAGGTACCACCCTGCCACCAGGAACAACTTGGGGTTGAGTATTTTGCTCAAGGACACATAAATGGGGTCAGGCAGACCATGGCTCGAACCTGCATCCCTCTGGTTGTCATATGGCTCCTCTACGGCAGTGGTTCTTAACCTGGGGTGCGGGCACCCCCTGGGGGTGCGCGAGAGATTCCAGGGGGTGCACGGAATTTTGTTTGTGTAGAGGTTTTGACCGAAATTATACTTGCAAACATTATAATTAGGGCAAATTAAGTCCAAATTAAACAAGTTTTGGTTCCCATTCAAAGTCATTCAGGTACTGATTAATGTCTCAAGCGAGAATCATTGTAATTAATCACTCATTTATCATTTTTTTAGTGCATATACACATGTAGAAGTTTGTGTTGGGGGTGCGCGGCTTGTCTTCGGCACAGGTAAGGGGGTGCGCTAAGAAAAAAAGGTTAAGAACCACTGCTCTACGGGTACCAGCTGAGCCACCATGATGCCACCCCTTTCCGCCCAAAGCTAAAAACATCCCACCGTTGAATTCTGAATTCATGGTCAGTTTTATTTACTGTAAAATCTGTAAAATACACATCATATGTTCTGCTTTTATGCACATCTATAAGGTCATGTATCGGAAAACTCTTTTGGTTGTAAATGTACAATGTGTTATGCTGCAGCCTCATACATGGAATATCCACTCCAAGAATATCTGGAAAATAGACAGGCTCACCTCATGATGAAAAAAGAAAACCCCCGAAAAAACCAACAACCAACAACAACAAAAACATGGTATGGATGGACCTGGCTGATCAAACTGAGTGCCATGCTGTTTCAAGTGATGAAAGATGCTCCCTCCAGGCTGAGATGTCCAAATCGTCCCCAACACTTTTCCCGCTCATTATTCTCCAAATATCACCGCGCTAGCTAGCACATGGCATGCAGCAGCAGCACTGTACTGTACGTCGAGCGCTGTGACCCCATTCTGCCAAAATGCCGCCCTGACAAAGGGAATGTGGCACTAAGCAATGATTAAGGGAGGGAGCTAGCGAGCGTGTACGCCGCGCTGGGGCAGCTCTGCACCACGTCTGGCTGAGATCAGGGCTAGCCTGGCCTGGGGGAGAGATAGGGCCCGAGCACTTTTGGCTTAAAGGGGCCCCTCATCATAAAGAACTGACTCACTGGTGGGTCCCGCACCATGGTGGGCCCCCGTATTTTCAGAAATGTAAAAAAAAATAGTATTTATGGTAAATTTCTGAGAAATAGGGGGCCACGAGGGTACGGGGCCCACCGGGAAGTGCCCGCTATGCCAGATGGCCAGTCCAGCCCTGGCTGTGAGGAGAGGAAACGAGACACAGCGGCTACCAGGGTTGCCAGATGAGGCTGATGATTTCCAGCCCAAAAAATGCTCAAAACCCGCCTAGAAGCACAAAATCCCGCCCAATTGTATTGATTTCTATGGCAAAAATTGAGCGGGTTTTTTCTGATGAATGCCATCTTTACCCCCACACACACGGCCATCCTAAGCAGCCCAATTGGGCGGGAAACAGCCCAATCTGGCAACACTGGCGGTCTACACTACTGTAGTCAGGCGTGCACTGACCATTAGTCTTCCCTTCCTTATTAATCCACGTCCACGTCCGCACCATCGTGTCAGGAGGATTTTGGAGGTCCTTTAGCTCAGTGTTTCCCAACCAGGGGGACGTGTACCACTAGGGGTACGTGAGCACATTGCAGGGGGTACTTAAAAGTAATGGAGCATAGTCACATTGGGATAGGGGAAGAGACATAGAGCATGAGTGCGGGGGTACTCATGGTAAAACAAAAAGGCTTAGGGGGTACGCAAGACAAAAAAGGTTGGGAAACACAGCTTTAGCTTGTGGGAACAGAATAAGGTCAAATCGTGGAGAAAAAAAATACATTACAAGGACGGGCAGACGACCTGCGGTGCAGTGCAGCCTACCAAGTGCTTACACAAACAGCATACATTACATTACAGAGCCATGTGATGTATGTAATATGCATGTGTCTCTGCATGCCGGATGAATTTGGGCACGGCTGCCCGGCCAGTCAATTAATAACGGATGTGTCAGACGGTCAGGGTAAAATGAATGGCAAATGGCCCAGCAGCAGTGTAATGCTCCCTCCTCCCCACATTATGCCCGCTGCCTCGCCTGCCCGAGTGCCAACTCCACACTACGCTTTAATGAAATGTAAAAGATAGAGATCAAGTCAAGTAGGTTTTATTGTCAATTTCTTTACATGCACTGGTCATACAAAGAATTTGAAATTACATTTCTTGCTTTCCCATACAGACATAGACTAATCTAGGTAAGGACATAGACAGTATAGACATAGACAGTACTTATACATGGACTTAAGACAGTATGGACATAGACAGTGCTTATACAGACATTTAAAGTGCAAGACTGGACAACAGAAGACTTGTAGAGGACATACATTCAGAGGTATTTGTTGTGCTTTTGTGCTTTTCCTAAAAAAAAGTCCTTTATAGCGTTCTGACATGGTAATAGTAGCATTTTGAAGAAAAATAAATATTAAAATGAGATGCACCGGATCCTGATTTTTAGGATCCTGACGGATACCAGATCCACTGCTTAAGATCCTGCCGGATCCGGAACCGGATACCGGATCCTACGAAAGGGCTGAAACACATAGCCAACTCGCACACGTGGGCCCTTTTTATTATGTTGGCGCAAACTATTTGTAAGACTCATTGGCTTACTTCCACACTGGCCTCAACGGCCGCTTCCAAAGGGCTTTCTATCCATGCAGCGATTGAGGTTGTGAAAGATTGACTGAAAAGCCTAGAGTAGAGATGCATCAGATTCTGATTTTTAGGTAACTGCCGGATACTGGATCCACTGCTTAAGATCCTGCCGGATCCGGATCCTGTGAAAAACCCTATTATCCTGCCGGATCCGGAACCGGATCCTGGATCCTGTACATCTCTGGTAGAAGGAAGACGCCATGCCCATGCCAACTATACCCAGACCAGTCGAAAGGCTTATTATAACACTATTCTTGTTTTGATATCAATTGATGTAAAGAGCGGACCAGAAATATAGGGCACATTTTACATTTTATGGAAAGAATATGTGCAAAATGAAAGAAAAATGTCAGTTGTGAGCCCTGGGGAAGGTCAGTAGACTGAAAGCTTGGCCTCTTATTATTAAAGAGAACACAAAGGGGATTTAAGTGTGCAGACATTTTTCTTTCTATTTTACACAGTTTTTGTTTATGTTTGGCACCTTTTAATCCAGAGTGTGGTGTGACCCGGCTAAACATGGAAAGAATATGTACAGTAGGCTAGATCCTGTATAGCATTTGTAGTTTGCTGTAATGCTCACTATTACCAAAGATTCTCTATTCTAAAAATTTAAACCGTCTCTGCTATTACTTCATTCTTCTCTTGATATCAATTGATGTAAACAGTGGACCACAAATATATAGGGCACATTTTACATTTTATGGAAAGAATATGTACCAGAGAGAGTAGAGAGAACTTAAAGAATCTCTGATATGTACAGTAGGCTAGATCCTGAATAGCATTTGTAGTTTGCTGTAATGCTCACTATTATTTCATTCTTGTCTTGATATCCGTTGATGTAAAAAGTGGACCACAAATATATAGGGCACATTTTACATGTTTATGTACATAAAATGTACAGTAGATCCCGAATAGCATTTTTAGTTTTCTGTAATGCTAACATTTAGGAGGTTAGCTAAATAGCTAAAGTTGAAACCATATAATATCATGCCACAGTTGTATGGTAATTACATCCATAAGAGTACTTCTACTTCTATTTTATACAACGCTGGCATTCCGTAAAAAATAATAATAATGAAGAGGTCATTAAACATTATGAATGGAAACATTCAGAAGTTGAAAATCTGGACAAAAAGGGAAAAGTGATGAATATTTATGAATCTGGCTCTATTGAGTAAACACAGCACTGTATGCTGCCGCTGAGGGGATCTCTGTGGCCCTTTCAAGATTCCCTGATAATGGTGTGAACTGAAAGAATACTTAACAAGCCAAAGATCCATGAAGTGATAAAAGTGATAAAAAGTAAAACTAGACATACTGTTACTGTTGAGAATTCCCCTTGAACTGCCAACACAAAGGTCAAAAGGTCATCTGAAAGTGTGAATAGATTTGGGTTGCACTGTAGTCTGAGCCTTGTGCACTGTTGTTATTTTGTCTTTAATTTGGGAGGACAACATTCTCTATTCATTATTTTTACAATCTGAAAATGGTGTCACGCATATTGTTATAGCTGATTTCTGTTGACTAAAGGTTATTTTTTGCAGAACTCTTAACACAAATACAAGAACCTCACACCGAATACGTAAAAAATACATGTAGCAGCCAAAGTGACAAAAAATGGCCTTTTACAGTAAGCGGACAGGAAAAAAAACCCTGTAATTTGTGTTTTGACATGTGTTTATGCATATGCACTGAATCTTGTAGTCAGGCTGCTGCTAATACATCACCAACCTTTTTCAAATTGGGGCCCACTCGAAATTGTCAAAAATGTTCGGGGCCCACCTCTGACCCAATTAAGAATAAAACTCAAATAAATCAACAGCAACACACACCAAAATATAGATGATTATTTTTGGAAAATGATTTCAAGGCCCACTTGGAATACCTTCAGGGCCCACCAGTGGTCCCCAGCCCATAGGTTGGGAACCCCTGGGTTAAACTATTTCCATGCGTTTCTTTCTCATCCGTCTCATCTCTAAAAAAGAAATCAGGAAGCTTTTACAGTGGCTGCCTTCGCAGCCTACGTCCCGTCCCATATCTAGAGCCCCCATGGTCCCAAACATAGCTGCTGCAGAGCCATCGCCATGCGATATGACTTGAGATCTCATCTTTGAATATTACGCACGCAGAATGAGTGATGTCGCCGCCTGACGGAAATGGATTTGTGAGAGTGTGAAAAAGGCTTCCTCCTCCTCCTGCTGCTGCTGCTGCTGCTGCCCTTCCTTGATCCTGAGAGAGATATACACAGCACAGCGTTTATAGATAGTGTACGTGTGTGTGTGTGTGTGTGTGTGTGTGTGTGTGTGTGTGTGTGTGTGTGTGTGTGTGTGTGTGTGTGTGTGTGTGTGTGTGTATGTGTGTAGCGTTTTTAGACAGTGTGTGTGTGTGTGTGTGTCGTTTTTACATAGCTGTGTGTGTGTGTGTGTGTGTGTGTGTGTGTGTGTGTGTGTGTGTGTGTGTGTGTGTGTGTGTGTGTGTGTGTGTGTGTGTGTGTGTGTGTGTGTGTGTGTGTGTGTGTGTGTGAGTGAGAGAGAGATATAGCGTTATATAGATATAGAGACGCCTGATGCAGACAGTAGCGGCCGCCACATGTGTGAAGAGAGGAAGAGGAAAGTATCTATTTATGTGTGTGTGTGTGTGTGTGTGTGTGTGTGTGTGTCAGTGCGTGTGTGTGTGTCTTTGCCAGTGTGTGTGTGTGCGTGTGTGCGTGTGTGTGTGCGTGTGTGCGTGTGTGTGTGTGTGCGTGCGTGCTGCGTGTGTGTGTCTGTGCCAGTGTGTGTGTATATGTGTGTTTGTGTGTGTGTGTGTGTCTTTTTTAAATAGCTGTGTGTGTGTGTGTGTGTGTGTGTGTGTGTGTGTGTGTGTGCTTGTGCGTGCGGCCGTGCATGCGTGTGTGTGTGTGTGTGTGTGTGTGTGTGTGTGTGT
>NC_085875.1:1187417-1202417 GCF_034702125.1 Engraulis encrasicolus | reverse complement strand
AGCCCTCCTTTAAGCGTCAGCATACAGCCAGGACTGGCCATAGGGCATACAGGGCATGAGCCAGCCTCCAGGGCATAGCCCCCCTTTAAGCATTAGCATAGAGCCTCCATGGCAGAGCCCTCCTTTAAGCATTAGCATACAGCCAGGCAGGGCAGGACTGGAAATCTGGCATACAGGGGATTCTTCCTGGTGGGCCAACAGTAATTGGGGGGGCGATGCCTTTTTTTGTTTTTTTTGTTTGCTTGTTTCAACTTTTCCCTTAGAGACCGGCCCACAATTTATATGGGGTGACCGGGGCCCACTGGTGTATCCTTTACCCATTAAAACATATACATTTGCTGCTACCAGAATGCCAATGATTGAGTCACAGTGTCTTACTAAAGGCCCTATGTGATAGTGGAGTAATAGTATTTAAACTTTCAATGAGTATTACAGTGCCCCTGGTGGTACGGAGTGCATTATTGTTTACTATACAGTGGACTGAGCCCAGCATAATAGGAGTATGTGGGTTTAGGGGCTGGGCCTATACTACAAAGCTGGTTCAGGATAAGTTAAGGTTAAGAGGTATGTCATCTAATACAAGAGCTTTTCTTTAGAAAATGCAGACTCCAGGCTCTTTTATTAGGGGATTTACCTCTTAACTTAACCTTAACTTATCCTGAACCAGCTTTGTAGTATAGGCCCCTGGTCTGTGCCAAAAATGCCTGGTTTGCGATCCCAGTCCAGCCCTAAGTATAAGAATAAAACCAGAACAGCGCAGCACAGCACAGCGCAGCACAACAGGCAGGATGCATTATGGGATACTATACAGAGGACTGAGACCATCATAGTTGTAGTATGTGGGTTTAGGGGCTGGTCTGTGCCGAAAATGCCTGGGCCGATTTACGATCCCAGTCCAGCCCTAAGTATAAGTATAAAACCAGGACAGCGGCGCAGCGCAGCGCAGCGCAGCGCAGAGCAGCGCAGAGCAGAGCAGCAGAGCAGAGCAGAGCAGAGCAGAGCAGGATGCATTATGGGACTATACAGTGGAGTGAGCCCTTCATACCGTAATTCGAGTATGGGTGTGCGCGAGAGGGGCTGGTCTATGCCAAAACTGCCCGGGGGGTTTGTGATCTCAGTCCTGCACCTAAGTATAAGCATAAAACCAGGACAGCACAGCACAGCAGAGCAGGATGCAGTAAGGGTTACTATACAGAGGACTGTAGTCTACGTAGAACACATGTATACGCAGTATACCCACCTCAAAATTTCAGGGATTTCAGAATACCCACTGTAAATTGATTGATCCATTATTTAGAAAAGCACAAATATATGTATACCCACTTCAGAAAATGCAAAAATATAGAGTATACCCACCATAAAAAAGTAGACTACACCACTGAGCCCATCATAATTGGAGTACGTGGGTGTGGGTTTAGGGCCTGGTCTGTGCCAAAAATGCCTGAGCTGGTGTGCGATCCCAGTCCAGCCCTGTATAAGCATAAAACCAGGACAGCGCAGCACAGCGCAGCACAGCGCAGCAGGCAAGATGCATTATGGGGCTACTATACATATACATACACAGACGACTGAGCCCCAGCATAATTGCAGTATGTGGGTGGGGGGATGAGGGGCTGGCCTATGCAAAAATGCCCGGGCCAGTTTGCGATCCCAGTCCAGCCCTAAGTACAAGCATAAAACCAGGACAGCGCAGTACAGCACAGCAGAGCACAGCACAGCACAGCGCAGCGCAGCACAGCACAGCAGAGCAGAGTAGGCAAGATGCATCATGGGGTTACTATACATATACATACACAGAGGACCGAGCCCATCATAATTGGAGTATGGGTGTGCATGAGGGCCTGGTCTATGGCAAAAATGCCCGGGCTGGTGTGCGATCTCAGTCCAGCCCTAAGTAGGCCCCCTATAACCATAAAACCAGGACAGCGCAGCACAGCAGAGCAGGCAAGATGAAAGTTTCAGGAGATCAGATGAGTAGGTCTTCACATATAACTATAAACAAACATCAGAGGAGAGCCAGCAGAGAAAAAAAAGGCGGCGCTGTGATCTAGTGGTGTATGTGGCTCAGCATGCCATGCCAGGTGCGCTGGGGAAGGGATGGAAGAGGGGGATAGAGAGGGGATATGTGAACGTATGTATGGTGTGGAACATTTAGCCCCCTCCCCCACCTTTTCTCCTCCCTTTTACTCTATTTACATGTTCCCTTGCTTTTATACATGTGTTATATCCAGAACGGAGGTGCATTAGGGAAAAGTAGAAATATAAGCCTGTGCTAGTTCTGTCAGGAACACTCATAATGTGACAGCATGTGGGAATGTGTGTGTGTGTGTGTGTGTGTGTGTGTGTGTGTGTGTGTGTGTGTGTGTGTGTGTGTGTGTGTGTGTGTGTGTGTGTGTGTGTGTGTGTGTGTGTGTGTGTGTGTGTGTGTGTGTGTGTGTGTGTGTGTGAGTGCGTGTGTGTGATAATATGCTATATAATGTAAATAGATATTGTTGTTGTTGTTGTTGTTATGATATTGTGCTACATAAATCGTTGTTGTTCTTGTTGTTAAATTGTGCTATATTAATAGATGTTGTTGATGTTGTTGTTGTTGTGATATTGTGCTATATAAATACATGTTGTTGTTGTTGTTGTTGTTGTTGTTGTTGTTGTTGTTGTTGTTGTTGTTGTTGTCATGTGCATATTTTTCCTACGCAATCAGTAGTCATCATTTCCTTTGGTTATGTGTCTATCTTCTCCTGCTGCTTTAGGTGCAGTCGTTTCAAGATTTCTTTCTCCTTCCCCACCAACAGTGTTTCCCAACGTTTTTTTTGTCTTGCGTATCCCTTAAGCCTTTTTGTCATGCCACAAGTACCCACTAACTCATATTCTCCGTTCCATTCCATTCCATTTGTAGACTCTTTTATCCAAAGCGAGTTACAATCAAATAACAAGACTTACTCTACTACAGCCTATCTCGCTATAACCATCTCTCTATCTCAATGTGACTATGCTCCATAAATTTGCTATCATTACACTTTTCTCCTGTACCCCCTGTAGAGTGTTCGCATACCCCTAGTGCACAGGTGTCAAACTCAAATTGACTGAGGGCCAAAATCAAAATCTGCAAAGAAGTAACAGGCAAAACTCAACATTTATTTTTGAAAACGGACTAAAATTGGGCATACATCATGCATGTCTTACTCATAGTTAAATTTCACATACACTCTTTCTCATCATATAGCCTATGTTAGTTCAAATGTGTCCACACATCCGGTGATAAAGCAAATTTCATATTCAAGTCGCGTTACGCTGTACATTAATGTATGTGGGCCAATTGTAATACACATTTGAAATGATCTCTTGGGATGAATAAAATGATTCCGCGGACCACATTTGGTCCCCGGGCCTGAGTGGGACATCCCTGCCGTAGTGGTACCCACACCCCTGATTGGGAACCACTGCCCACCGCCAGTTTGATTCAGTTTACCTGTGCGTAGGTACATGGTGCAGTTCCTGCTGCAAGCCAATGGCAGCCTCTACTGAATCCACTTACACAAAATCCAAGCTGATGATCAGAGCTACGCCAAGGACTCTCTATCTTCAGTCAAATTCTTTGTCAACTATGATAACATTAAATCGTTCAAACTACAAGCCTAGGTAAAATAAGGTAATGTTTATTATTTATAGAGCGCATTTCAAACACAGGCAGTCCAAGGTACTTCACAGATAATGAAAACATCAGATATATGAAAGAATAAAAACAATGTAAAAACTCTTATTAATAAAACAATATAAGATCAGATAAAACAGAGAAAGAAAGTAACAACTGAGTAAAAAAAAAAACAATAAAAGGCAATAACAACACAGAAAAAGTTAATCACAAAATCTAGTCAAATGTCAAAGATAGGTCACGGTAATAAATAGTGTAAAATAGTAACAAAGAGATGTCAGAGAAAAGCTTAGTCTTAGGTCTAGATTTGAAAGAATACCTTACCTTACCTTATCTTACCTTAAAAATAATTTCTGTCTCTGACTCTTAACAGCTGAAGTATTCTTACAGTGTATCTACCTAATTACTGTACATTCAGAGATTCTTTAAGTATATAGAGATATGCCAACATAATAGGTTTCTATGGGCACCTAACGCGACCAGGTTCCGGTCTGCCTAAAGGGCCGTGTCATAATGCTCCTACAATGAATAGAACAGTCCTTAGGTCTGCCTAGGTCTGCCTAAGGGGGGCCATAATAGAACCAGGAAACAATGGGCCAATGGAACCTCTCTCTCTACTCTCTCTGGTACAGTGGAGTAACTGGTGTATAAACTCCTGGGCGTGCATCTGAGGGACGACCTTACTTGGAACACCAACACCACTGCCACCATCAAGAAGGCACAACAGAGACTGTACTTCCTTAGGGTCTTACGGGCTAACCATCTACCCCAAAGTCTACTGGTGGCCTTCTACAGGAGCTCCATAGAGAGCATCCTAACATACTGTTTATGTGTGTGGTATTCCAGCTGCACAGCAGCGGACAGAAGAGCTCTTCAGAGAGTGGTCAGCACAGCTCAGAAGATCACCAACTGTCCCCTGCCCTCTTTAGAGGAGTTGTTCTCCTGTCGCTGTCTAAAGAAAGCCAAGCAAATCATCAGAGACCCCTACCATACTGGACATAAACTGTTTGAGCTGCTGCCATCAGGCAGGCGTTACAGGGCTCTGGGTACAAAAACAAACAGGCTAAAAGACCGTTTTTATCCAAAAGCAATCTACACACTTAATTTTGCACAACTGACTTTTTAAAATCTTAATTATTTTTATACAGTATATATATAGGTTCTTTGTTGATTTTTAAGCACCGTGAGCATCTGCACTTTACCAATTTCGTTGTACCTGTACAATGACAATAAAGTTTCATTCATTCATTCAGTCTAGGCCTATATGAGATCATGTACTAGTGTTGTACTCACATCTGTAGCCCCTTAATGCACGCCGTACCTCCAGTGGCACGCTGTAATAGACATTGAAATGTAACTACCATAGCACTACAATACTATGACACAACACAGGCCCTTTAGTAATGCACCATGACTTGGTCATTACCATACTGGTAACAACAAATGTATAAAGCTGTGTCTTAAGGGTACTGTACTATACTAGTTAAGAGGAGAGTGAGAGTGAAGAGGAAGAGATCAATTCATTAAAGGAGCACTATGTAATACAAGAGCAATTTATTAACAGTTTAGAGAGACTAGATTGGACTAGAGTCCTTTCTCCGTCTGTCTGTGCACATATCTGGGTTTCTCGGCTGTGTGTGTGTGTGTGTGTGTGTGTGTGTGTGTGTGTGTGTGTGTGTGTGTGTGTGTGTGTGTGTGTGTGTGTGTGTGTGTGTGTGTGTGTATGTGCGCATGCTTGTGTGTGTGTGTGTGTGTGTGTGTGTGTGTGTGTGTGTTAGTGTGTGCGTGTGCTTCTGTGTGTGTGCACGCGTGTGCACGTACATGTCAGTATGAGCAAGTCTCTTTGAATGTGTGCGTGTGAGTACCTATATAACTGCATTTCATCTTGTGTCTTTGATGTTCAAACACAAAGGAATGAAAGTAAAGTGAGCCACAGAGACCAGACATAGACCACACGCACAAACACACACACACACACACACACACTTACACAAACACGCACGCACGCACGCACACACACACACACACACACACACACACACACACACACACACACACACACACACACACACACACACACACACACACACACACACACACACACACACACATACATACACATTAAAGGGAGTAGCAGGGTCGTTTCAAGGCATTTGGGAGCCCTAGGGAACAATAAACTTTGGGCCCTTGCGCACCATCAAACCTTTGGGGAGGGGCCCACCTCAGGAGTTATTTCGATAGCAGTAGCATTGCACTTTTTAGATACTCATTTTAGAGAGGTGCTCAATGCTCACAACGTTGTCATTATTGTTATTTACATGCAAGTGAATAATCAGTCACTATCAGAGGTCCCGGGCCCTCTTTAGGGCAGTCATGGGTAAGCAGTTGGGGCGTCAGACTTGTAGCCCAAAGTGGCCGGTTCGACTCCCGACCCGCCAGGTTGGTTTGATGGAGTAATTAGCCAGTGCTCTCGCCCACCCTCCTCCAAGACTGAGGTACCCCGAACACTGCTCCTTACGGGTGCCATTGGACAGGTGAAGCATAAATGCAATTTCGTTGTATGCAGTGTGCTCTTGTGTGCCGTGGATTGCTGTGTCACAATGACAATGGGAGTTGGAGTTTCCCAGGTGGGCCTACACTTTCACTTTTCACTACAATCTTTCCGTTGGGGGCCCTTGGCTATCTCCTTGTTTGCTTCCCTCAATTGTGGGGTGCATTCCTGGAAAGCGCAGTTGCTAACTATGTTAGCTACTTTGTTGGAAGCTTTTTCCACTGAGTTTACTCCTAGCAAGAAAGAGAACACACACACACACACACGCACACACACACGCACACGCAAACGCGCATGCGCACGCGCACACACACACACACACACACACACACACACACACACACACACACACACACACACACACACACACACACACACACACACACACACACACACACACACACACACACACACACACACACACACACACACTGAGCAGAGCAAAGTAAAGCCAGGGCTGCAACTTTTTTACATTCTCCATTAGTTACATTCTCTTTCTGTGTGCGTGTGTGCGCGTGTGTGCGCGCGCGTGTGTGTGTGTGTGTGTGTGTGTGTGTGTGTGTGTGTGTGTGTGTGTGTGTGTGTGTGTGTGTGTGTGTGTGTGTGTGTGTGTGTGTGCGTTTGTGTGTCTGTGTAGGTGCGCGTGCGTGCGTCCGTGCCTGCGTGCGTGCGCGCGTGCGTGCGTGCGCGCGTGCGTGCGTGCGTGCGTCTGTGTGTGCGCGTGCGTCTCTGTGTGTGTGTGCGTGTGTGTGTGTGTGTGTGTGTGTGTGTGTGTGTGTGTGTGTGTGTGTGTGTGATTTCTCTTTCATGCTGAGAGTAAACTCAGTAGAAAAACCTTCTAGTAGAGAAGAACAAAAGAAAGCCATGGCCATTACGGGTCCTGTGTACTGTGGAGGTTGTGAGTGTGTGTGTGTGTGTGTGTGTGTGTGTGTGTGTGTGTGTGTGTGTGTCTGTGTGTGTGTGTGTGTGTGTGTGTGTGTGTGTGTGTGTGTGTGTGTGTGTGTGTGTGTGTGTACTGTGGAGGTTGTGAGTGTGTGTGTGTGTGTGTGTGTGTGTGTGTGTGTGTGTGTGTGTGTGTGTGTGTGTGTGTGTGTGTGTGTGTGTGCGCGCTTGTGTGAGTGTGTGTGTGTGTGTGTGTGTGTGTGTGTGTGTGTGTGTGTGTGTGTGTGTGTGTGTGTGTGTGTGTGTGTGTGTGTGTGTGTTTCCGTGATTCATAGCCTCTTAGAGCATCTTAATCATAGTCATTTCCGGATCTCCCTGGACTTCCTTTTGTATATAATACAAAGACTGGCTGTCTTGGTCAAAGATGCAACAGTTACAAGCGCAGAAGAATTTCTCCCTTTTGAACTCTGAGATGTCACCCATAGTGTTGTGTGCATTGCAAAATTATGAGCAAAACTGTGCTCTTACCCTGCTAATTGAACCTTCACACTTCACCTTACTGGTGCAATGTGCAATGAATGAAGATTGGCCAACAGGCTGGTCCACTTGAGCCATGAAACTTCCCACACTAAAATGACAGGTGTTTCCATTATTTTGTCTAACCCCTGTATATATATATATATAGATATAAGATTGAAGGGAATAGCAATAAAAAAGGGATTTTAGAACCTTAATAATCTATTCATAATCTAATCTAAGCAAAATAAACTAAATAGGCTAGACGGGAACAATGCAACACTTCAAACATGCAGCAGGGTACAAGAGCATCACTTACAGCACTATATGGTCTGACAGCATACAGTACGCACTGTAGACTGTATGCACATATAATGTACAGTCTATGGCTGATGTACACTGTGCGCACACATAATATACAGTCTATGGCTGATGTACACTGTGCGCACACATAACATACAGTCTTTGGCTGATGTACACTGTGCGCACACATAACATACAGTCTTTGGCTGATGTACACTGTACGCACACATAATATACAGTCTATGGTTTGACTGCATGTACTGTACACTGTGCACACACATAATATACAGTCTATGGCTGATATGTACACTGTTCGCACACATAATATACAGTCTATGGCTGATGTACACTGTGCGCACACATAATATACAGTCTTTGGCTGACAGCACGAGGGGGTGAGGCCTCACTATCCAAGCGGAACAGATAAGAACTCCTTGATGTCGCAAATTAAAGCAAATATCTGCAATAGGCTATTGAGTATAGATGGCACACACTGTGATGTCACACACTGTGTTGCTATGCTATTGAGAGAGAAGGAACATGGATGGCAAGACACACGACACAGACCAATGATCGTCTATCACAGTAAGCAGTGGTCTAGTCTACTTTTTTGTGGTGGGTATACTGTACATTTGAACGCTTTTTTGGGGTGGGTATACTATATATATTTGTGCCATTCTAAATAATGGATCAACCCATTTTAAGTGGGTATACTGAAATCCCTGAAATTTTGAAGAGGGTAGACTGCGTACACCTGCGTTCTACGTAGACTTCACCACTGAGAGTAAGGTAAGTCAAACTACGTCCACTCAATACAAAGGAGTGTGCTCAAGTTCGGTCTCCTAGAGGGGGGTGTTGTCCCCTCCACCTTCTTCTCTTTTTGTGGCGTTTGGTGGTGGCTTGCATAGAATGCGCACTACCTGCATCTATAGCGGAAAGGGGAACTCCATTTATTCTGAACCGTAAGTCTGCAAAGGTCTCCTAATTGGTGGTCTGAAAGCACACGTAGACTGTATGCACACATAACATCTGCAATAGGCTATTTAGCGGGGGCCACACACACTGTGTCGCTATGCTATTGATTCACACACGTTTTACCCCTTTTGGACCTAAGAATATTTGCGGTATTCAAGGTTTTATGCAAACAGTCCCTTCTGTCCATGAAGTTTCCTTACAGTAAGCTGGAGTCTGTGAGGTTAATAATATTACCTATGTACAAAAAAAATGAACAAAAAAAAAGTGTGCAACACGATTTCAGTGAAAAATTCAAAGTGTTTGTCTGTAGCTTCTATGACCTGTCATTGACCTCTATAATTTCCAAATGAGAGATGCTACCTACTAACTCGCAAAGGTCCTCATCACAGACCAAAGTATAGGGAAATGCACTATGTGTACCCGACCGTATCGCTCAAAGTTATATAACTGTCCCCACGGACCATGGGTGCTTGTATGGAGCATGTCAATTATAGCAACAAACAATTTCGTAGATTGATCCAGTCAGTCCTCTCATGGTATGCTCTTGCTGTAAAACATCCACGCATTCACGCACACACACACACATAATGTGCCTGAAATCCTTTAGCATAGCCACATTCACTTTTTAATATTTTATTTTGCTGTAACACTCTGCTTTGTAAAAATAAATAAATAAATAAATGAATAAAATAAAACCCAGACACACACGGCAAAGACAAGCAAAGAAAATCAAAGCAAGCCAGTCAAAAATGCAATTAGAGATGTCGGACACGAGAGGAGAGGAGAAGAACGGAGTGGAGAGGAGAAGAGAGGGGAGGAGAGGAGAGGAGAGGAGAGGAGAAGAACGGAGTGGAGAGGAGAAGAGAGGGGAGGAGAGGAAAGTAGAGGAGAGGAGAAGAACGGAGAGGAGAGGAAAAGAGAGGAGAGGAGAGGAGAGAAGGGGAGCAGAACGGAGAGGAGAGGAGAGGAGAGGAGAGGAGGGGAGGGGAGAGGCGAGGAGACGAGAGGTGAGGAGAGGAGAGGGGTGGGGATAAGAGGAGAGGAGAAGAACGGAGTGGAGAGGAGAAGAGAGGGGAGGAGAGGAGAGGAGCGGAGAGGAGAGGGGTGGAGAGGAGAGGAGAGGAGGGGAAAGTAGAGGAGAGGAGCGGAGAGGAGAGGGGTGGAGAGGAGAGGGGAGGAGAGGAAAGTAGAGGAGAGGAGAGAAGGCGAGAGGAAAGGAGAGGAGAGGAGGTGACAGGAAAGGAGAGGAGAGGAGAAGAGGCGGGTAGAGGAGAGGAGAGGGGTGGAGAGGAGAGGTGACAGGGAGGAAAGGAGAGAAGAGGAGAGGTGAGGAGAGGAGAGGAGAGGAGAGGAGAGGAGACGAGACGAGACGAGAGGAGACGAGACGAGACGAGACGAGAGGTGAGGAGAGGAGAGGAGAGGAGGGGAGATGAGAGGAATAGAGGAGAGGAGAGTAGATGAGAGGAAAAGAGGAGAGGAGAGGAGGGGAGAGGAGAGGAGAGGATGGGAGAAGAGAGGAGAGGATGGGAGAGAAGAGACGAGAGGTGAGGAGAGGAGAGGAGAGGAGAGAGATGGGGATAAGAGGAGAGGAGAGAAGAGGAGAGGAGAGGAGAGTAGATGAGAGGAAAAGAGGAGTCTAAGCTTATGTAAGCATCACTGCACGAGAGGCTGCACTTGAGGACAAAGCCCCAGTAGGACACAGAAACACTGTTTTCACTCATGTAATCCACTGTTTTCACCAATGTAATCCACTGTTTTCACTAATGTAATCCACTGTGAGCTTGTTGCTTTCCTGCTCTCTCTCTCTCACACTCTCTCTCTCTTTTCTCTTTTTCCTTCGCTCTCTGTCGTCACCACCTTGTTAACTTCTTTTAATCAGGTATTGTTTCTCTCTCTCTCTCTCTATCTCTCTCTCTCTCCCTCGCTTCTCTTTCTCCACTTCCACTTAACAGTAAAACACGTTCTCTTGCTCTCTACTCTGCAAAGGGAGTTTTTTTGCACTCTGCCAGGGGCGTAGCACCAAATTTGGGGCCCTAGGAACAACTTCTTTCATGGGCCCCCCTACTCACAAAACCCCCCTCCCCCTCAACACCACCCCCCTGCGCGCGCGAGCGCGCGCACGCTTACCACCTGACATTGTCAACCTCCTTGCCTTCCTCAGAAAACTCCTCTATGGTTTCCTCCCCTTCACTTGAATCATCCTCATCTTCAACCATATGATAGCCTATCACAGAACAGACATAGGCCTAATGTCCTTATTTTTTCACATCACCAGTTGTGAAAAGTGGGCTATCATATTCATAGAGATGACTTTTAATCACTTCATCACTATGGTGTGAGGGGGAGGAGAGAGACTGGTAAATCTCTCTTCACAATGCATTTAGCCTAATATTTCGTGCACTAAGGAGACATGAGACATTGATATAGAACTGAACTTTCTTCAATGTGCATCCCTGAACAGAAACAAACGCGCTCGCACACATTCATTCACTTGCACTGGCCCGCTGCACGCACCCGCACGTCATTTGTCCGTTAGTTGTTTTTTGGGAGAGCAAGGAATAGAGAATCAGCTGTGATTTAGGCTACTGGCAGAAGCTTACTATGGAATGTCGCTTAAAATAGGATAGAACAAAAGTAGGCCTATCGCTGTTTGGATTTGATGTCGTTATTCTCAACCTTTTAAAGTCAGGGCACCCCGAACCTAGTCACATTTAGAAATCATTATTTATTAGGCTACTGCATATAGTTTCAGATTTAAATTGGCCAGTAACTATTTCATAGTAGAGTACCTTAAATGGGTAATTGTCATGAGCACTCAATGCAGATAGGCTACCTGCTCAGCACGGAGGTAGGTAGGCTACTCTGCCTATCTTTTGTCTTGCGCTTTGCGCAGATTAGAATGGCGTCAGCAGCATTCAAAACGCAGACTGGTGCCCCGTCAAAATCTCGTAATTAATTTACCACATTTAAGCTATAACAGGCGTTGTCAGATGGCTAGGGAAAGTAACCAGAGCTTATTGAGAGTGTTGAGACCACAAAATAAAAGCAGAATGACGGTTCAAGACTGCTGTTCGCACCGCCACCTTGACATTGGCAACTGATGAACGTGACGTCGATTAATATCGTTACGAGGATCTGCAAATTTGATGCACCCGATTGAGAAACTGCTTTTCCTCAACACTAGGATATTAGGCTAGCTAAAATAGGCTCACCTTCTCTCAAGTTCGCACAATTTGTATCTGCTGTGACAGGGGGCATCTTCACGTTTGTGACATTTTCTTGATTCATTTTACAAATTAGACTACCTTTGCTATCATTTGGATATTTGAACCAACATCGACCGACCCTATGTTGGTCTTGTGACTTGTTATGAATAGCCTATATCAAAGACAAATATGGGTTCAATAGCCTATCACAATTATAGCCAAAAAATGAGATTTTTTTTTATTTGACTTCGGTCTATCACAGTAGGCCACACGGAATGGGAATGAGATAACCAGTTAGCCTACTTTAGGCTGTAATTTTGACATTTGGGCTCACCTTTCTTGCAAGAAATCAGCAGCAGTTGCTTCATCTGGTTTCCCCTGTCCCTCTTGCCTTTCTATTCTTTTTGTGAAAGCCTGTGGTGTTTTAGACATCTTTCATTGCTAACCGGCTGCTGCGTTTAATGCTTAATAATGAAGTGTGAGTGTTGATTACGCACATTGTGCAATCAAAAGTCCGCGAGAGGGCGGACTAAACCAATGCGTACTGATTATGGGGGTGTTTGATATATATTATAGCCTATTTGCAGGCTAGGATATCCAATTTAACAGATGTATTTCCAGAGAACATTGGAATTACATAAATTACCAATATGTATTGACATTATTGTAAAAAATTATGTTTAAAAAGCAAAACAAGAAGAATATTTTCCATAGGGCCCCCCCGGTGGGCCCCCCAGGTGGGCTGGGCCCTAAGAATGAGTCGGGGTTTTCCCCCCCTGTTCCACGCCGCTGCACTCTGCAAAGGGAGTTTTTGCATTTAAAGTTTAAGGGTTCACCGAGTGAGATCATATTCTACCATGGGGCCAGTGAACACAGGCACAGGCAGCCTCTTCTCGCCTGGCTCCGTGTGTTCTCTGCTAAACAGAAAGCCCTTACGGGACTAATAGGGAAAGGGGAAAGAGATGAAAAATGACACAGTTCTTAATCCATTGATGCATGTTTCATAAGGTTTACCTGCGCTGCCGTGTACCAAGATGAATGACACGACATGCCCGTGGAGGATCTGGGCGCTTCAGATGAAAGATGGCGTCTGTGCAAACTCCATCACTATCAAGAAGGACATGTTCCAAAGTTAATGAAGTCTGCCTGCCCTGCTGCCTGGAAACTTCTTACGGCTCACGAGAAACCAGGTTTTCGTGAAAGAAACTTGTGCTCTGAAGAGCTGTTGAAGGTGTATGGATGCCTCCTGAACTCTTGAAGAAACTGTTGAAGTTATGCAGGCCTATATAGGCCAGGGTAGAGCAACATAAATATGTATGTGTTTTTTTCTACATTGCTCCTTACCAGGGGTGGAAAAGTAACTTTTTACTTTTACTCAATATTGTACTTGAGTAGCTTTTATGAATACTTTGTACTTTTTAAGTAATTTTTTTAATTAATACTTTTACTTGTACTTGAGTACATTTTGACCCAAGTACTTTACTCAATTACACTGGAACCTGGCCTGAGTACTGAGTAAAAAAATTGACTGAGAGACAAAATGCCATGCACAATAATGCCACAATCTGCCGGAAATGAAAGATTATGCAGGATGGCACACAGCATTTCCACTATTTTACTATCTTGTATCAATGTATTTGATGATGGCTGGTGCCAAGCAAGAGATAGAGGTTATGGAGGACGATATTCAAGAAAAATAAACATGACATTCTCAAGAGGAAAGCTAATTAAAAGTAACTAAGTACTTTTTACTCAAATTACATTTTAAGTGAAGTACTTTTTACTTTTACTTGAGTAGATTTTTAGATGGGTACTTTTACTTGTACTTGAGTAGAATTTAGGCAAAGTAAAGATACTTTTACTTGAGTACACATTTTCTGTACTCTTTCCACCTCTGCTCCTTACAAGCTGATGGTTTCCAATTTTGTTTAAATTACAACTTTTAAATGTTATTTTTTATTTATTTTATTGATTTTATATTTTGCTGCAGTTGCCAGAGAAACAATTCAGGGTGTTATATACATTTACATTTAGAGTATATCTCTAAAAACTCACTTCAGGTAGCTATTGGCTTATACAATATATTGGGCTTGTACTACAGGTACATGGGCAGTTATTAGTATAGGTTCAATATGTTCAATGTGGTGTTGTTGTCACTATTGTTTTTGTTGTTGTTGTTGTTGTTGTTGTTGTTGTTGTTGTTGTTGTTGTTGTTGTTGTTGTTGTTGTTGGTGGTGGTGGTGGTGGTGGTGGAGGTGTTTTGGTTGTTGTTGTTGTTCTTGCTGTTGTTGTTATTGTTGTTTTATTTGTGTTGTTGTTGTTTAGCTGACCACACTTCCATCCATAACAAATGATGACTAGTGTTAAAAGAAGGTTCTTGGAATACTCCCCATATGAGCTCTCTCATGCTGGAAGCCGATTGGTCTGTGTGTGGCCTACTGAGGGCCAATCAGTGGAGCATGGAATTCAGCAGAGGGCAGAGCCATACAGAGGGAGAGTTACGCAAATGGAGGACCAGGAAATAAATTGCAGCCCCGCCTTTCAACGAGATCGAGGTCGTGCCTAAAGCGGCTGTCTTTCCATAGACTCAACATAGAACCACCACATAAAAAGCCAAAAATAAGGACTAACGAACTATACTGCGGGGTAATCACCACAAATATGTAAACTATCAACTGTCTCGGTAATGATAATCACAACAGTTTTACCATCTGTGACGTTTATCTGAAGTTATTACTACGAATAGCGAGTCTTATCATATTCCCTGCATTGCATCGCATTGCATTTGCTGTGTGCTACGCAAACTTCTAGGCACTAACATTTGCAACGCTAAGCAGTTCCGAGACGCTAAAACAGCTCATTTTGCTAATGCTGAAGTAGGCCCTAGGAAACAGTGGAGATTGCCCGACTCTCCC
>NC_085875.1:1182417-1184917 GCF_034702125.1 Engraulis encrasicolus | reverse complement strand
ACAAAGAGAGAGGGAGCGAGTGTGTGTGTGTGTGTGTGTATGTGTGCGCACGTGTGTGTGTGTGTGTGCGTGTGTGTTTGTGTGTGTCACAGTGTGTGTGTGTCTGTCACTGTGTGTGTGTGTGTGTGTGTGTGTGTGTGTGTCAGTCTGTCTATCTGTCTGTCTGTCTGTCGCAGTGTTTGTTTGTGTGTGTGTGTGTGTGTGTGTGTGTGTGTGTGTGTGTGTGTGTGTGTGTGTGTGTGTGTGTGTGTGTGTGTGTGTGTGTGTGTGTGTGTGTGTGTGTGTGTGCACGCACCCGTGCGCGTGTGTGTGTTTGTGTGGAGGTGTGTGTGTATCTAGAGGGGTTGAGTGGGTGTTTGTGGTATGTGAGAGGAATAACTATGGTGGGCTGGCATTCCGGGATGCTGTGCTCCAGGCCCGCTGACAGCTTTGGCTGGGCCCAGGACAAAGTCATCTGAAAGGGCCCCCCATCCAATACATACAATGTAAATGAGGACCCAAATATGGGCCCCCCAAATCTCCCTGGGCCCGGAACAACTGACCCCTTTGTCCCTCCTTGTTGACGGGCCTGCTATGGTCTTTTACACTTCAAACGGCATCAACTTTATATTTCAACAGTTACAAAAACACTCCATACCTCCTAATTCCTCTGTCAGACATTAAAGGCTGATGTCAAACCATTTATAACTCAAAGTTTGTATTTGTTCGCTGAACAATTCTGACAAACATTTCAGGCAATGATGAAATTGATACAAAACAAAATGACGCCCCTTTTTTGTGGTTGAGTGACTTAAAGCGTCACAGTTCCCAAACATTTGTGGCCACAAAACAAACAAAATATTCCTTTCATTTCTTTCATGTAGGCCTACTTCTTACATGTTTGGCATTAAAAAAAAACGATTTTTCAAAAAGAGGCAACACCTTGCATTCAGTGTTTTTTTTTATTAATTTATTGCACAAACGTGTTTTGGTGTGCGCCTTCTTCAGTGTGCAAAGTATTGAAGATTGAAGCCTGCTCCAAGATGCAAAGACTGGCATAAAAACGATGACACTACTATAACTCAGTGGTTTGCAACCTTTTTTTGAATTAAAGCCCCCTGGACCTTATCAAAAGCCTCCTAACGTCTCCCCGGGACCTCATCATAAGCCCCCCACCTTGACCTCATCAGAAGCCTACCAACACCCCCCTAGTAGGAAAAAATAAAATAGACTAATGCATCTCAATTGTTGATGATAAGAGACTTTATTCAATTTCCCCTGTGGGGATTAATAAAGTCTCTCATCATCATCATCATCATCATCATCATCATCATCATCATCATCATCATCATCATCATCATCATCATCATCAATTGCAACTAAGCACCACCCTCTCTCTACTGTCACCATCTCAACGTCTGCACCCACCCCCTGGGGCCCCCTTAACACCCCCCGGAGGGCCGTAGAGCCCCCTAATGCCCCCTGGGGGGCTGTAGAGTCCCCATCAAGAAACACTACAGGTACTAGAACTGAAAGCAGTTTGAAGGAATTTTAATGGCACTTCCCACAGCTATCCGCAATCAGCATGCACTCTGATATTGGTGTGTGTGTGTGTGTTTGTGTGTGTGTGTTTGTGTGTGTGTGTGTGTGTGTGTGTGTGTGTGTGTGTGTGTGTGTGTGTGTGTGTGTGTGTGTGTGTGTGTGTGTGTGTGTGTGTGTGTGTGTGTGTGTGTGTGTGTACGTTTGTGTGTGTGTGTGTGTGTGTGTGTGTGTGTGTGTGTGTGTGTGTGTGTGTGTGTGTGTGTGTGTGTGTGTGTGTGTGTGTGTGTGTGCATGCAGCCTGATATTGGTCTCCGGCTGTTTCCACCCCGTAGTGCTCATTACAAAAACATTCTCCACTTGAAGAGGGGGGTCTGACTCTGCACAGTCTTTTGATTTTGCTGAAATATATTATTTTAAACAAACAAGGCAAAATGCCAACGCTCTTAGGATCTTCATTAGGCACCAAGAGGCAACTTCAGACTCATTACAAAATCAAAGTTTAGCAAAAAAATGAGTTGCACTCTTAACACAAGCCCTTAACACAAGTGCTTTTGGTTCAGGTGCGGTAGTCAAGTAGACCATAGACTGTTAGCGGGGGGATTCGCACACAGAATGACAAACTCAAACAGTCTTTCATTTTTTTCAGATCGTATTTTTTACTTCGTGGAGCCTTTTCTTTTCTTTTTTTTTCTTTTCTTGTCTTTTCTAGTCTTTCTTGCACCCCTGTGGGTAAGGCTCCACAAAGTAAAAAAAATATGATCTGAAAAAGACTCTGTTTGAGTTTGTCATTCTGTGTGCGAGTCCCCACTGCAAACAGTCATTACAAAATCACCCAGCAAAAACCTCTCACGACAAAAATTAAACCTTTTCCACGACAAAATTTGAAAAGTGACTGAGTTACATAAGTGGCACTCAGTTGCAAATGGGGGCTATTAGTTAAGGGGGCGTTGGCAGGCTTATGATGAGGTCAAGGGGGCGT
>NC_085875.1:1174917-1177417 GCF_034702125.1 Engraulis encrasicolus | reverse complement strand
AATGTTCCAAAGCAGAGTTTTTGTCACAACATCAATACAAACAAAATTCTGTGCACCCCCTGGAATCTCTGGCGCACCCCCAGGGGGTGCAGGCACCCCAGATTAAGAACCACTGTCCTAAAGCCTGGATTCATGCCATAGGTCCACACAGAGACACTCCTTAACAACATGGAAACGCTAAAAGGAAGTTTATGCCATAGGGATGACTAACGGATACGTCAATGACATTAAGTCGAAAGGTGCGTTGGGACAAAATTAAGAGATGAATCTGCAGTATTGTATTGAGTTGGGTATAAACATTATAAACAATGTATACCTTTCAACAATGTGTACCGTACAACATTGACACTCTCTTTAGAAAGCAGACAGAATAAACTCTAAATACCAAGATTTGTAGAATGAAATCAATTGCAAAAGATGATTGTAAGAGCCAGCTTTAATGTTTCTGAGAAACACGTCCCTTGTTGTTTTGCACTGAAAGCGTGACTGCAGAGATTAAAGAGCTATGACTAAGTAGCAAGGCCAAGGGATTTTTTGTGTGCAAATGCCCCTGTTTCAGCGTTCCAGACACAGCGGAATTTAAGCCAATTCCACTCGCTTTGGGAGTGGGACCTTTAAACATTTGTGCCCTTTATCAAACCACACACCGCCACAGTGATTTAACTTTTTTTAGATGCGTCCAGCATCTCTATAACAGGGTCTGTCTGTCTGTCCGTCCGTCTGAAACGCTTTCATTAAATTGTTGTCCGTCTGAAACGCTTTCATTCAATTGTTCCTTCCTGTGACCACAAGGCGGCAGACTACGGAGCGAATGCGTGCAAGCATAGCCTTTCTATACTAAACCGGATGCTAACGTTGGCGAAAAGTAGCCTAGCCACAGGCTAACTGACAAACGTGAGGCCAACAACTCAGCCGATCGTGATGTACGCCACAAATAGACCAATCGACCTCATATTTAGACACTGCAATGTTGATTTCTGCCTTCGATTTTCATCAGTTAAGAAATCTAGCGTCGGATTAACACATTATTAAGGTAGTAAAGCGAGTTGCCGCCATGTTTGTTTTCCAGAATCACCGGAAGAGAGCTCACGTGCAGCATTCTGGGTAATTGAGTTTCACGTTATTAATCCACAAAATGCGTGTTTTTAAAAATAATGCAGTGAGTTTAAAAAATCAAACCAACTGCCATTTGGAAGGGCAATGGTGCTTTTCGTTGCGCTCAGAGAGAGTACAGGAGAGAACGCGTCTTTCGTAATTGCTTTGCAGTCGTGTGCATTTGATAAACTCTGGCACGGAAGTTCACTGCTTTGTGCCTTGACGGTGAAGCTGCTATTGAAAAAAAGTCCATAATTCACCTAAAGGGTCAACCCATAAGCGCATGATTCACCCAAACGGTTTTATTTATTTATTATTTGTCGATGTTTAGATTCTTTCCCACATGCACATAATGCTGAAATGGCGTGATACTAAAGGTTGTTAGGCCTAATAAATGTCTGGTAATTTGTAATGTAGCCTACTTCATCTAGGCTATGTGAAATTTCAAATCATAGCCTATGGTTCTTTTCCAAATCCAAGAATGATGATAAGCTTATTATACCCTAAACTGCAAAAAAATAAAGCCATGTCTCGCCATTTTGCTGCCTTGCTGCCTGCCACAATATTTGGAGTGTCCATGATGACCAATAAACAAAAAGTACATCCTCGGGGGGCGTTGACAGGCTAGGAGGAGGCCAGGGGGGCGTTTGGGGGGAAAAATGGCATAGTTGGAACTGGCATAGAGGGACGCATCTGTTGTCCGCCTGTCGGCCTTGTTTCTTCTGACGTTACACCTTGCAGATTTTTGTTCGAGACAGAGTTTTTTGGGGGGCATGGCATGGCAATGAATATGAGTTAATCTTTTGTCACAGACAGTGTTCCCGCGGAGCAGACACCCACACCATGGCACTGCACAGCATGGCAGAAATCCTGGCAGCCTTGACTGGGGGGTTGGGCCCGGTACAAAGTCATCTGTAAGTCTCCCCCCCGACTCAATACATACAATGCAATGTAATGGAGATTGATTTTGCCCCTGACCCCTTTGTCCCCCCCGCCTTGTCAGCTTCCCTGTAGACATACTCTGTCATCGCTTGCTTGCCTCGCCTAACGCTGTGGCTGGGCCCCCTCTCTCCCAGGGCCTGGGACAACTGACCCCCTTGCCCTTCCCATCAGCTTCCCTGTAGACATACTCTGTCATCGCTTGCTTGCCTCGCCTCGCCTCGTCTCGCCTCATGCTGGGGCTGGAGGTGTGCACAGCACAGTGTGACTTCCCAGGAGGCAGTAATCCCCCAGGCGAGGCGAGGCGAGGCGAGACGGGAAGAGAAGAGAAGAGAAGAGAACAGGCTGCGTAGATATGGCTGAAACCTACTATAGGGACCCCCACCAGGCAGGGCCCCCCCCCCCCAATTGGACAAAAGTAAAAAAATAAATAAAAAAAAATGTGCAGAATTGTACGAAGATGTGA
>NC_085875.1:1144917-1169917 GCF_034702125.1 Engraulis encrasicolus | reverse complement strand
CTGTGGTTAGTCTGTGTTCAGGAAGAATGAATACACACATCATTTGATGGTACTCCCAGAATGGGACACCTATGATCTTAACCCGTGATGTGTGGTACACCTATGATCTTAACCTGTAATGTGTGGTGGAGTGAGTGAATGAATGAATGATTGAATGAATGATTGAATGAATGGATGGATGGATAGATGAAGGATTGAATAAATGAAAGAGAAATAGAATAGAACTAGAAGCACTCAGAGAGCGCAGACCTCCGCCAAGGAAGCTGCTTGATAGAACATTTTACTATGTTACATCCTATTTTCATATTAAGTCTTCCTGTCTTCTTTTTGTGGAGTTAGAAATTGGATTGTTTTGCCCCGCAACTCAATTTGTGGTCACTTGGGGCGTCTAGATTTATAGGCAAGCATTGTTGAAGAGTCTTTAAAAAGGTCCTGGTTCCGTTTCGTGAACCGTATCACGACCAGAATTGAATCACTTGTTCCTTGGGTCATTACTAATAACTCCATAAAATTTCGTCCAAATCCGTTGATTGGTTTTTGAGTTATCCTGCTGATAGAATCTTTTAAAAAGTCCTGGTTCCTGTTCATGATCCGGATCACCACCAGACTCTACTCACGTGTTCCTTGGGTCATTATCAACAATCCCACAAAGTTTTGTCCAAATTCGTTGATACATTTTTGAGTTATGCTGCTGACAGACAGACAGACAGACAAACAGACAAACCAACATGACCGAAAACATTACCTCCTTCTGACGGAGGTAATAAAATGGCACACTGCACACGTAGTGGAATAACTCTGTTGTGAGCTGTGCATGACACATAGGCCTACAACAAATACACCCTCTCTGTAGTGATCTTAATTTGAGTTGGATCAGATCCAATGCAAGGAACTTCACTGGTCTACAGTCTCTATAAAGCGACATACTTGATTACAGCGCTGATGAGATCAAATTTGTTTTTTTTCCCTTTTTTTCTTTTTCAGTACAACGTCTAGTCACCTCATTAGGTAGAATGAACCAAGTGATGTGTATAGTATAGTACACCTCAGACCTCAGGCACACTGCAATTATGCTCTCAAAATAGACTTCATTTAAAGGGACACTGTGCAGGAAATGGTCAAAAAAGGTACTGCAACTATGGTGCTCATTGAAACTGGGCTGCCTATTGCCAAATTTGATCTTTACATGAAAGTTTACTAAGTAATAAACAAATATTTTCTAGTATGGTCCAAGCACAGTCATTTTTGCAGCTAAAAATGGCTATTTTTGGAAATTCAAAATGGCGGACCATGGAGAAGATCCCCCTTTTCATGTATGAAAAGTGCAATTTTTCCAGGCATAATGAATACTTAGAATTTGATGCTGGTGGTAAGTATTCATGAAAAAGGTAACATTAGTGAATGGGCAGCATGAATTCTGGAAATAAACAACTAAAAATCTCACACAGTGTCCCTTTAAAGAGAAATAACAGAAACGTAGGCCCACGTTCCCACCCCCTGGATCCCTCTTCATCAGACATACATCATACGTCTGATGCAGGGTTGCCAGATGAGGCTGATAATTTCCAGCCCAAAAAATGCTCAAAACCTGCCTAGAAGGACAAAATCCTGCCCAATTCTATTGATTTCTATGCAGGGACGTGCACAGGAATTTCAAAGGGCAGTTGCTCTAACCTGAAGAAAGGGCACCCCCCCCCCCAAAAAAAAAATTAAAAAAAAATCAACAATGAGCGGCCTTCAGAATTTTTAGGAAACTGCACCATGGGTATTATTATTTTTAGTAGTAGTAGTAGAAGTAGTATATTATTGTCATAATTATTAATATCTTTTATTGTATAGTATCCTGAATATGCGTACCATATGATATAACATGCTAGTTTTTAAACATGTAGGCCTACCTATTAATCATATCAGAGATGATCAGCCTTATGCCCACCTGCCCTAAATGTCTCCTGATCCACATTTCCTCATGTGTGGTATGTGGCTGCCCCTAAATTAAATGAAATTATGAGAAAAAGCCTTGATAGTTTTTAAACCTGTATCAGTCACAGAGATTATCAGTCTTATGCCTACCTGCCCTATGTGCAGAGGTCTGTGGCTCTGAGTCATCCTCATCTTAAATGAAATGAAATGATGAGTAAATTAATAGGCTAAATATGAGGATGCTTAATCAATTAACCCACTGTCATCTTTATAATCCTTGTAGCAGCCAAAGTAGACTTTAAGTTATAATAAATAGAAATAGTTAAAAATTGTCAAAAAGATCATTTAACTTGAATTTGGAATTTAATTAATAGGCATATTCCATGATTAAAATGATGAATATTATATAGGAAAGCTAAAACAATAAGAATTCACAGGTTTAGGTCATTTGTTGGGTCTTTTGTAGCCTATATTAAAAATGTGTACTGTCGCTTTAAGAAAGGACGAGCCGGCTTTCATTTCAGATCGCAAAGAACCGTGGCGTGGGAGCACCAGTTCTTATATGTTGCTCTGAAGCTCCGAGCTTCTCGCAGACTTTATAACCTTTTATTTTCATTACAGATATTTTAGTTAGTTCATGCACATTTTGTAGGCCTATTTCTTGAGAAGAACAGTAAACGTCAGTTATCACGTGGAGTGGATTTATTTCAATTACATGGACATTGACAGTGGAAACAGTAGCCTATCTTTGGGTCGGAGAATAGGCTATATCAGCGTAAGAAAACGCACTTTCCTAGCGGTCTCACCAAGATCAAACCTCTACAATCCTGAAAAAGATTCTCTGCCTCACCTGCACCTGTTCATTTTTTTCGCAGCCAACTCTGCAGAGATGTGCTTCCTTTAGCTAGCCTACCCCCTTAAGTTCTCTCTTGCTTGATAAAACGACATGTCATCTGCATGTTTCTTAGTTGGGTCAGCCTTCCACAAAACAACCTGAGCCATGTAAAACGTTGACTGCAAGCAAGCTAGCTGGCTGTCGTATTCCCCCAATATCTGAACGTGGCACACCCCGGCTGTCAGATTATTTAGGATCAAACGTCCTAAACTCGAGATCGGCTTTAAGAGACATTAATTGTGATCATGTAGTTTAATACTGTGTAGTCTGCTGTGTTTCCAGCTCACCTCAGGCCGTCAGGGCAGTCGCTCTACTCCCACGACATCTTCGACATATTTTGCGTCTCTGCCCTGGTCGACTCGCATGGATGCTTGTTCCCCCCTCCCTCCCATGTAGATCTGCGCGTGCCCCCCGCATCGCGCATATGCTGCCCCTCCCTTTGCTTATCTCTCGAGGTGCAGGTGAATCTGAATTTGAAAACTTAGTTTAGGAAGCGTCAATCAAAAATACGAATTGCAAAGCAAATCAGTTGAAACATGAAATCTTAGCCTATTTTTCCGAGGCATATCTACAGCTGGCTGTCGGGTTTTTTTGCTACCTAAACGTGGCGCTGGCTGGCTGTCAGATGTATGATAACTAAAAGTTCTAAACTCAACATTGTATTAGAGAGGTTGATTGTGAGCATATTTTGTACCCTAATATGTAGACTGTGTGTAGGGCTCTAGCCGACACCCAGGCATCTTCAAAATCTTTTGTGTGTCTTATAGGCGCTCAAGAGCCTGTCGCGTGCCTTCTCCCTCCCCACCGGAGTTGTTGCGTAGCCTACCTACCTCACATCGCTCGTGCCCATTCTCGACGGGTCTGATGAATTTGTATGACTGACTTAAGTCTTTATTGTACAAAACTTCAATCAAAATTATGAATTATAAAGAAATCAAATGATATTGAAATATGAAATTATAATTGCCATATTATTTTCCCCTCCCTTGGAAGGGCAATATCAGCCAATGTGGGCAAAAGGGCCGTTGCTCGGGCACCGTGGGCAACTATGCTCTGCACGTGCCTGTTTCTATGGCAAAAATTGGGCGGGTTTTTCAGCTAAATGCCATTTTTACCCGCACATGGCCATCCTAAGCAGCCCAATTGGGCGGGAAACAGCCCAATCTGGCAACACTGGTCTGATGAGGACCATGAGGGCAATGTGAAGCCTTTTCTCACTGTCTAAACACCATTGTCTAGCTGATGCTAAAAGCTACTTTAAATGCGAGTACCCACTCTCGTGAGCAAAACAACTCTTATCTTACCCTGTGATGTGTGGCTGATTGCTGTTCAGTTCTAGGAATGAATGAATGTATCCAGTATTGCCAGATGTGTCTGACCAAATCCCGCCCAAATGTTTCTCAAAAACCGCCAAAATGCGCTTAATTCCGCCCAAATTCAACAAATTACATTGACTTCTATGGGCCCAAAACGGCTTAAAAAAACGCCAAATTGCCAATTTTTCCCGTTTTTGCCCGCCGACGCTCATCCCAAGTAGCCCAATTGGGCGGGCACCCACCCAATCTGGCAACACTGAATGTATCATGTAATGGTGCAACTGCCATAGAGGCCGTAGGAAGGGTCTTAGTTTCTGTGCAAACGGAATAAAAAGTTTCACATACTCCTTAGTATTTTTTGTTTTGTTCTCTTCTCTCTACTCAAAAGAAATCGTACAGAGCTCTCTGTTTTGATTGAAACCTTCACTTCGAAAGTCTCTTTCAAAGCGGCACTTTAAAGCGACATTTTACCTGGTGATGTGTGGATCAGTTTGTATTCAGGAAGAGAGAAAGAAAGAATGAATGAATGACTGTACCATGTGATATGAGAGAAAGAGAGAAAGAGAGAGAAAAGTCCACTTCAAACAGGATCTTTTTAACGCCACTTATTTTTTTAAAGTCACAGAAAAATAGAAAATAAGTGGGAGCAAAAAAGATTCAGTTTGAAGAGGACTTTTCTCTCTCTTTCTCTTTCTATCACATGTAACATTTATTCATTCGTTCTTCCTGAATACAAAGTCACTCTCTCTCTGGACTCTCTCTCTCTTTATCTGGTTATGTGTTTCTCCTGCTGCCAGGTCAGACGTTTGGATGTGTGAGTTTTCACCTAACAGTACAACTTCAACCCACCACAACCCGCCAATCCCCAAGTAGTTGTCATGCCAATGTGTGATGTTAAGGTACGGTATACATGTGATCTTCTTACAACGTAATGTCTTGCTTCTCTGTGTTTGGGCAGCGACGTGGCAGGTATGCCCTCAACGGTAACAATTGCAGTCTGGTCAACGGTAGTCAGAAATTGATGAACTGGTATGAGACTGTGTTGCCCATTCCCAAGTGGTTGTCATGCCAATGTGTGATGGTAAGGTACAGTGCACATGTGATCTTCTTACACCGTAATGTCTTGTGTCTCAGTGTTGATCAGCACCACAGGCTGCGACGTGGCAGGTATACCCTCTTCAACATTAAAAATTACAGTCAGGTCAACGATAGTCAGAAATTGACGAATTGGGATGAGACTGTGCTGCCCATCCCAAAATACCTGTAGTTGTCATGCCAATGTGTGATGTTAAAGGTATGCATGTGATCATCTTACACCGCAATGTCTTGCTTCTGTGTGTTGATCAGCACCACAGGCTGCGACGTGGTAGGTATACCCTCAACATTAAAAATTGCAGTCTGGTCAACGGTTTGGGATGAGACTATGTTACCCATTCCCAAGTGGTTGTCATGCCAATGTGTGATGTTAAGGCGCAGTGCGCATGTGATCTTTAACTCTGTAATGTCTTGCTTCTCTGTGTGGTTGTCAATGTATGACGTTAAAAGGTACAACATGTCATCTTCTTGCCCCGTAATGCCTTGCTTCTCTGTATTCATGGTTGTCAATATGTGATAGAGTGTTAAAGCTACGCATGCAGTGGCGGAACAATTACATACAGGGCCCCAGGGCATAATAATGATAGGGCCCCCCATACAGCCTGCCATGGTCACAATGGGGTCCCCACATTCAATACAGGAGGGACCTGGGCCCCGGGGCAATTGCCCTGCTCGCCCCCTCTATAGCTCCGACCCTGTACGCATGAGACCTCTTACCCTGTGATGTCTTGCTTCTCAGTGTTCATCAGCACCACGGGCTGCTTGTCCCTCTCGATGAGCCAGACGGTGTATCTGCCCTTCTGGCGGGGGTGCAGGAACACGGACATGTCCACGTCACAGGCGTGCCGGCCGCTCAGGAACCAGGGGCTCTGGACCCAGGGCCCACCCAGCAGGGAACCATTCACCAACAGGAACTGACCTGCAGCAGGAAAGAGAACACAGGGGTCAAAGGTTAGATTAAAGTATCCAAGAGATTCTTCTTCTTCGTTATGAATCTTGTTATTAAATTGAGCTACACCCAGGGTCTACTCAGGGAGCAGGGAGCCATTCTCCAACAGGAAGTGACCTGCAGGAACAAATAAAAACAATACATTTTATATGAGGAGCCATTCACCAGCAGGAAGTGACCTGCTGGAAGGAGGACCTACAGGGTCAAGGGTCAAGGGTTAGTAATAATGATAATACATCGGTTTTGTATATAGCACTTTTCTAGACACTCAAAGATGCATTACAGACCATATAACATGAAATCAAAAACATTAACAGACACTCAAATACATACAAACACTAAAAAAGTACAACAGAGGCAGACCGTGATGATATCCAAGGCGCTCTTTTTAGGCACTCTCTAAAATGCTTTTAATTGAACCGAGCTAGTTCATTGCAGAACACATACAAATTTCCACCATGGTTTGGCCTGCATCAGGACCTTCATCAGGGCTTTAAAAAAGCACCTTTTCACTATATTGCAGTATAGTGATAGTGTGACAACCCTATAGGTCCCCTCCTGGTGCTAGCTAGCCAGTGCACGGGCAAGACTGGTACCAGGTGGTTTAATTACAATCATTGGGTGCACCTGGGCGGTGCCTTGTTTAAAAGGTGGAGCTCTGCTCTAGCTCAGTAGGCACTCCTAGGTCTCTCTCCTTACTCCTACTCTCTGTTCTGTCTGTCTCCCCCTTTTATTCTATGTGCCTCCATTCTCCACTCACTGACATGCACTGCACCCATTCACTCAGTCCATGCCATACTGCACCAACACTATTTTGATCATACCCTAGACAATTGAAGTTTGAACTTGTAAATAAAAGATTACTATTTTGACCTGTAAATCTTTGTGTTGTCTCCATTTTTATGTTGCGGCTTTTGTCACGAGCCAGGTCGTAACATAAATTGGGGGCTCGTCCGGGATTTGGTGCTGGTGGTGAAACGAGACCATAGACTGACCTACATTCAGGTGAGCTTCTTTTGTTGGTTGTGGTATAGCGTTGTCTCTGGTGATTTAGGAAGAGTGTTTCAGCTGGGGTCACACCCTTCCAACGAAGCACTGTTTGTTGTTTTGCTTTTTTTGTTTTTAGGGGTAATCCTGGTCGGGAGTCTCGTACTTCTGTCGGGGGCACGCTTCGTGCAATCAAGTATTGCAACGAGTTCATGCGTTAACCAGTCGCCCCGAGGCCAGCAAGCCCTGGAAGACTAGCTAGGACAGTTAGTTTTCTGTGATGTTGAGGACACCAAGAGACAACGCAGGTAATCTGTGACAACCAACGGAAGAGTTTGCTTGAATGTGAGGGAAGTATATTTGGCTTAACCTGCGGACGGGTGTGTAAATTTGTTCTTTGTGGTGCAGTGTCTAGTGCAGTGTAGAGTGTGGCGTTTGCTGTTACTGTCATTTTTGTGATGGTGGGAATAAGCTCTGTTCTTTAACTTTCTGTGTAGCTTCAGTAATTTGGGCTGCACAAGCGAACGCGTTGGCTGGTTAAATTTGGCCTAATTGGTGGAAGAGGCAAGTTAATTACTTAGTTCTGCTGCATGCAGGTGAAGGTAATTGGCTGCTAACGAGAACAGGTGATTTGGCTTCGAGTAAACTACCATGTGTGCTATGTTGTTGAAGGGATATGGCATAGTTGATTGGTATGTTAGTTTACTGACTTTGAAGCATATGGGGAGGAGTTTGTGGCTAGACATTACTGTGTCTGGTGTGCCCCGTTTGATTTTGGGTAATTAACCTAATGACCGCAGCAGAATTGTGTTGGCACCTATTGGGGGATAGGTTGCATAGCACCTGGGTTAATTGGTTGATTGGCTTGTGGCTTGTGTTGAGTGTTGATCAGGTTGATCGTTAAAATGGCTGTAGAGGATTCTGCTGCCAAACCTGATAAGTCACAGCTGGAGAATAAGTGTGGTGGAAGATTCCAATAAGCTTGATATGGAGATGGAGCTTAAATTGGACCAGGTGATTGGAGTTAAGTGCTTAGAGCGTTCTAATCAGCTGGACGGCACCGTTAGGCCTATATCAATGATGACATGTAAACTGGATGTTATTCTGGCATAAATGCTCCTTTGAAGTGATAACATGGTGTACGAATGTATTGCCCAGTGCTCTGTAGTGACTCTGTTTGTTCATAGAGCGTTTGGTGCAGTCCAGGCCAGGGGTGCCTGTGACGTTTTCCTAACCATGCCGAAGGGAAGGCATGATTAACTTAGTGACCGTAGGTTTTGTTGGGGAACCTTTACTGGGTGGAGCTCAGTTTGAGTCCTAGGTTGTCGCCATAGTCGCTGGGAAGGTGTAGCTTGTCCTAATTCATCCTTTTTATAGCCCTGGATATTAGATTGAAGTGATGTGTTTTTTTTGTTTTCTTTTGAGATTTGTCTACACCAAATCTCTTTTTATGGGTGGAGGTGTGACGACCCTGTCGGCCCCCTCCTGGTGCTAGCTAGCCAGTGCACGGGCAAGACTGGTACCAGGTGGTTTAATTACAATCATTGGGTGCACCTGGGCGGTGCCTTGTTTAAAAGGTGGAGCTCTGCTCTAGCTCAGTAGGCACTCCTAGGCCGTGTGTGCGAACACACGGCCGGTCTCTCTCCTTACTCCTACTCTCTGTTCTGTCTGTCTGCCCCTTTTATTCTGTGCCTCCATTCTCCACTCACTGACATGCACTGCACCCATTCACTCAGCCCATACCATACTGCACCAACACTATTTTTGATCATACCCTAGACAATTGAAGTTTGAACTTGTAAATAAAAGATTTCTATTTGACCTGTAAATCTTTGTGTGTCTCCATTTTTATGTTGCGGCTTATGTCACGAGCCAGGTCGTAACAATAGCATTTCACATATTCCACTGGCGGGACTTTAAAGGAAGGAATGTAGAGAATCTTAACAGGTTGTCTGTGAAGGTGTTGTGTACAGGTCACGATACAGCCAGAAGAGGAAAATTACAGCGCAATATAAGCAGGTGGACTTGTTTTTTGTTTTGTTGAGAGCATCCAGAGAGCTCTTTTTGGAGCTTGAATAAGTCAAGATTTTATAAGGTGTAAAACGTATAACGTTTTGCTGCTGTGTGTTCCTTTCCCCTGAGTTCTGGCCTCGGGGCAAGATATACTGCAGCTATGTAGGTCTAGGATGTCTTGCGGCAGTGCTTCTTTTTTTCCTTCTTCTTTTGTGTAAAAATCTCCATCTCTTCATCACAAGCGAAGCGTGAAACAGGTCGCCCGGCTTACAAGGTCACCGAGGGAGCTGTGTGCTCGTATGTCAACCGCGGTCACAGGCGGCGGCCATAGTGACTAGACCAGCTATACAGCTCCCAATGAGCCATAACAGGCGGCGGCCATAGCGACTAGACCAGCTACTGTATACAGCTCCCAATGAGCCATAACTAGTCTGTGACCCCAACGCACGACCATATAGCACCATATTGTGTGTTTGACAAGAGCCGTTAAGAGGAAATGGGAGTATGGAGTGTGTGTGTGTGTGTGTGTGTGCACGCGTGCGAGACACAGAGAGAGAGACAGAGAGAGACAGTGTGTGTGTATGTGTGTGTGTATGTGTGTGTGTGTGTATGTGAGAGAGAGAGAGAATGATAGAGAGAGAGAGAGAGAGAGAGAGAGAGAGAGAGAGAGAGAGAGAGAGAGAGACATTATATCTGAAGATGAATGTGTGCATGTGTGCATACACCTGTATGTGTATCTGTGCATGCATACCTGCGTTCATATGTGTGCATGTCAGTGTGCATGTGTGCACACATAAGGTGCCTGCGTGTTTGTTGACGTATGCTTTGTGTGTGTTTATAGTATGTATATGTGTTTGTGTTTTGTGTGTGTTCATAGTATGTGTATGTGTATGTGTTTGCGTATGCTTTGTGTGTGTTTATACAGTATGTGTATGTGTTTGTTGACGTATGCTTTGTGTGTTTATAGCATGTGTATGTGTATGTGTTTGTGCTTTTTGTGTGTTTACAGTATGTTTACCTATGCTTTGCGAGTGTTTGTAGTATGTGTAGGCCTATGTGTTTGTGCTTTGTGTGTGCTTATACAGTATGTGTATGTGTTTTTGTTTTGTGTGTGTTCATAGAGTATGTGTATGTGTTTGTGTTTTGTGTGTGTTTATACAGTATGTGTATGTGTATGTGTTTTGTGTGTGTTTACAGTATGTGTATGTGTTTGTGTTTTGTGTGTGTTTACAGTATGTGTATGTGTTTGTCGACGTGTGTTTTGTGTGTGTTTACACAGTATGTGTTTGTGTTTTGTGTGTGTTTACAGTATGTGTATGTGTTTGTTGACGTATGCTTTGTGTGTGTTTATAGTATGTGTATGTGTTTGTGTTTGGTGTGTGTTTATAGAATGTGTATGTGTTTGTGTTTTGTGTGTGTTTACAGTATGTGTTTGTGTTTGCGTATGTTTTGTGTGTGTTTATAGTGTATGTGTACACTGCGGATTATTGGCATGTGTACATTGCAGAGTACAGTGATGTGCATCGGCATCCCATCCGGACTCCATGGAGATGAAGCTGTCTGTCTGTGGGAATGGGATGCTATTCACGGAGGAGATGAGAGGAGATGAGGTCGTCTTCATGCCACACAAGGTTAAAAGGCTCATTCTCACGCAATACACACACACTATGCTGTGAATAACACTGCTGGCATATGCTGTGAATAACACTGATGGTATATAGCAGCCATTCTCAAACTTCAGAACAGCAAGGCCCACTTTGAAATGTGAAAAAGTTCTGGGGTCCACCAAACCATATAGCTCAATACAATATAATATAATATAATAAAATATAATATAATATAATATAATATAATATAATATCATATAATATCATATAATATAATGTTAATGTATAGCGTTTCTCAACAGGGGCGGTACAGCCCCCCAGGGGGCATTAGGGGGCCCTAGGAGGGGGCGTTGAGAAGGATACAGCTGAGAGGGGGCGGTGCTTAGTTGCCATTGAGAGGCATTAGTCCATTTCATTTGTCAATACCAAGGGGGACATTGGCCGACTTATGATGATGTCAAGGGGGCATCGGGAGGCTCATGATGAGACCAAGGGGGTGTTTGTTCAAAAAAGATTGAGAACCACTTGTATATACGTAGGCTGGAGAAAAGCAACATGATTTGTGCCCACATGATCCAGGCGGAACAATGGCGTGGGCTGAGCCCATTTGACACACATGATAATGTGCATGTCATTTTGTGTCTACAGTAGGCCTATGTTTATGGTCAGGGCTGCATGATGACCTTGTTATTTAGTATCTACTGTATGTTAACGGTAAAGGTTGAATGATGACCTTGTCATCTTGTGTCTACAGTTTGTTAATGTGCATCATGTTATTGTGTCTACAGTATGTATGTTTATGGTCAAGGCTGCTGACAGCTTTGGCTGCATGGCCCTAACGAAAATTATATGACAGCCCATCCCCCACCCCTCCCATGCAATGTAATGGGGGCCCAAATTATGGGCACCCCTTTCTCCCTGGGCCTGGAACAGCTGATCTGTTTGTCCCCCCTAACCTTGTCTTGCTTTTTGCTGTTTACCTGTATGTTCTTTGTTCAATGAGGCACAATATAATCTATCTATATCCATCAGTACACTATATATTACATAAATATACAAAAACATGACCTTCAACTTAAAATCTAGTCTTTGTTAATAATAGCTCTCTTTTTTACATGTTAAAGTATAGAATCCGGATAGAGTGACCACTGATGTTTTTCCATCAGTTCTGTACGCGACTCAAAACCTCTTGTCGCAAACCAAGCCTGTTTCCTAGATACAAAGTGGTGTTTTAAAGTGTTGGCAGAATTTCCCAGCTAATCGTTAAGAGGATGATTACGGGGGGGAAAAAAGAAGATAAATAATTAAAAGGACGAGTCGAATCAAAGTGTTGTCGGCCCCGGGGAGCTTTGATTTTCCAATCTCCAGTCTGCAGAAGCAGCCGCAACTCAGCCTTCAATCAAGACTTTTGCCAAAATCAAAGGTGAAGAAAGCAACATAAACAAAACCAAAAACAAACATACCTACGTACAAGTTTATTCTGATAGAACAGCAAAACCTACCTACCTAGAAAAAAATAACCTTAACAGGTAGATCGATATTAAAAAATAATTTAATCATCGTATCAGGTTCTCTATTGCTTTGAGAGACATGTGTATAACGGATATCAATCTATTATGAGAGAATAACAAAGAGCCTAAGGAATAAAAAACATGACAGATAGATCGATATGTAATCTCATCATAGTCATAAAGTTAATAAGGTTCTGTATCGAGAAGAAAGATACGTATGTGTGTATTACCAATATCCTTTAGGTCTATTATGGTAGAATAACAAAATAAGGAATAACCATAGCAGGTAGATGAATATTAAAAATAATCTATTTTAGAATCTGTATTTCCACGACAGGCACTGCACCAGACACCAAGGGATCATAACTATACCAACAACAGCTGTCTGTTTAAATATTACATGTTCCCTTGTTTAGTATACATGTGTGTCATTTGTCTGTCTGCTGTGATGTTTCTGGTGTTAAATCACATGCTCATGTCCTAACTAAATGTCTCTCTTGAAGAGACAATAGAGGCTTATCTTTTCTTATTGGCTTGTTATGGGCCACTGACAGCCCCTTTGCCCTCCAGAATCGGATTGCAAATCAATACAAATACAGAATTGATGTGAAACAAAATATTTTTGCATATTGAACAAATCCTCAAAACGATTTTACTTGCGAAAGTCGATAATAATCGATTACAAATACACGTGGTAACACACTAGTCGGGTGCTGCATATAGCTCATCAATACACGTTTGCACCGTGAAATGATTCAATCAGCTCCATCTTCCAACCACAGGACTGTGACAGGTTAGTTTAAAGTTAAGACGATAATTAAATAAAGGCCACAGCACAGCACGGAACATGGGACTTAATTGAAAATGTCATGAACCTCTATGACAATGACAGTTAATTCATGTCTGGTTAGTCTTAGTCATAGGCACCAGGCTAATACACTAGGTTTCATACTGCGGTATGCTCTACTACCGGTATACAGTGCTGCAACAGCAAAGGGCAGACAAAATTGAGTTTAGACTGAAAATGGTCTTCAAAACTGTATCTTGTGACTAAACCTATGGTCCAAATGTGTCCCTTTTTAGAGATAGTGCTATGTCAGACTTACTCACTGCAATATCCAAGCTAATACTAAGGCTTTGAGGGATTTTTTTTTCAGTTTCAATGTTGGCGTAGTTACTGCACTTTGCCTTTGCAGGGCAGTAGTTTGTAGTAGTAGTATTAGTAGTTTGATATTTCACAGTTACAAATACATAAATATCACACTACTAGTCTTGTAATTACATCCGTCATAGTAGACCTACTTCTACTCTTACTCCTACTATACATCTATATTGATATCTATACTATAAATGTTTGATGTTTGAGGTTGTCAACATCACCACAAACCAACATGCATGCAAACCCAATTGGACAATGACAAGGCGGGCACGCCTTTTAAGGTCTCCTTTAAACCTTGTGCTGTTGCTGCGTTCCCTCATTTGTAGGATCTCCGTAGGCAGTTTAAGGCAGTGTTTGGCTGCAGTGGTGACAGGTGAAAGCATTCCAAAATGTGCTCTGCACCGCAACCATGCTGACACACCATCTTTTACGACACACACACACACACACACACACACACACACACACACACACACACACACAGACACACACACACACACACACACACACACACACACACACACACACAGACACAGACACAGACACACACACAGACACACACACACACACACACAAACACACACACACACACGCACACACACACACACACACACCTTCCTAGCCAGCCCATATACTTTTCTTTTAAAAGGAGCTTCGAGTCTGAGCCGAAAAGCAATTTAAGCTGAGTGAGTGAAAAGTATTGCCATCTCTGTTTATATCTCTCCCTTGTTGCCTTGGATGTGTGTTGAAGTGCTTTTCAACTAAGCGTGGCCGGACAAAAAAATATGTGACTGTAGTACACAATGAACACAATGCCGAACTAATTAATGCGCGCCGTCATAGCACTGCTACCAAATGCATTAGACTCATTTGCTAATTGATTGGAGTTGACAATGGTGCACTGTGTTGATGAATTGCACTCTGCACTGATGTAGACTTTCACAACACAGTTTGCACGGTATACTTCTCCCAGTCACCCTGTGATGTGTTACTGCAAAGTGACATGTCGTTTCAGGGAAGAGAAGGGAGATTTGTTGTTGAGCTCCAAAAACCGAGACTCTGCAAAATACTTTTTTTTTTTTTTGCCGGCAAAGGAGAGAAAATGTGTCTGAAAACATGACTGGTTGTGACATATTCAATGCTGCAGTCAAAGCCAATCTGTCAGCTTTCATGAACAGAATAAGGATGCGGTGCCCTCAGACATGTATTATATTTTCTATTCTACCTGAGCTTGAACATACATACAGTATAACATTTGTGTGGTGGTATGAAAGGTGTAAAACTGTAGCCTGATTATCATCGACATTCGAGACTTGGTCTGACCAAGAGCATAAAAATTAACATTTCCCAAACGGCATGGTTGGTTTGCTTATGGTTGTTTGTTTCAGGTCAAAGTGAAAGGAGTTCCCGTATTTTTGGGAAGTCAGAAAGTACTTGCATTGCTCTTGACCTGACTAGTAAAACGGAACTGAAATACAGGCTATGCACTTTGAATCAGCTGTATAGTTGTGATATTGTGCTATATAAATCCCTGTTGTTGTTGCTGTTTTTATAATGGGGGGAAAACACATGGTTGCTGACAGAGATCATCACCAGGGGCAAGATCAAGCGCTGTCACTCTGCCATTGGAAAGGACACATAGTGTGGTTGGCAAGGTAACAGGCCCCTTATTCCAGATCAGTTAGCAAACAGGCATCTGTTACACATCAGATTGGAATGGTTTGGTTTCTAATTACAAGCACACTTGCCGTAGGCAATCTCAACGTAACCTAACCTAACGTAACCTAACATAATCTCCAAGGCAACAGACAAAAATCTGTTTTCTGCTGCCAGGGTTAGTGGCTATTGCTATTTATTATGACTGGGTCCTTGAATGCTTAAATTAGCAGTTAGAGTATAAAGCATCAGCCCCTTAGCGCAGAGCCCATGTTATAACCTTACTGTCAACAAAATTGTAATGGATAGGTTTCTTACTTAATGCTCTCGGTAATATCATAGCAATGTTGTTATGATGTGGTTGAGTATTTTCAGCAAATAGTGAATAGGCCTGCTGGCGACCCCATCTGCACTAAGAGGCTACACACCAAGCACACCTCCCAGATCAGACATTATTTGGATTTGCCGGCTTTAAACCACTCCTAGTCTTTCTTGACTTCTCAAACAACCAATGCAGAGTACCAGAGTTTCCCTGGGTAATTCACAGTTCACTCTGTAGCCTGCGACTAACAAGCTCCGATCATCAACACTTCTGATGCCTTCTAATTACCCCCTGCACTGATCCAATGTCTATCAACACTTCTGATGCCTTCTCATTCCCCCTGTACTGATCCAATGTCTATCAACACTTCTGATGCCTTCTCATTAGCCCTGTACTGATCCAATTCAACACTTCTGATGCCTTCTCTTTACCCCCTGTACTGATCCAATGTCTATCAACACTTCTGATGCCTTCTCATAACCCCCTGTACTGATCCAATGTCTATCAACACTTCTGATGCCTTCTCATTACCCCCTGCACTGATCCAATGTCTATTTACAGCCTCCCGGAGGTCTGAAGTCGTTCTGCTGAGTCGGGTAGATCTCCACAGCAAACGAGATGTCTTGTTTAGCCCATTTAGGCCTACTGTAAGCCTAATGCCGTGTACAGACCAGGAGCGAACGGAGCGAATGAAGCGACGGAAGTCATTATTTCTCTATAGAGGGCACGCGACCTGCGCTACCAAAGCGAATTCGCCAGGAGCGAAGCTTCTTGAGCGACCAGAGCGAATTTTGACAATTAAACTCAATCTAATCGTAGGCGAATTCGCTCTGCCGCTGTTCGGCGTTCATAACTCCGAAAGTCCCAGGCTGTCAAGCCAGAGTGGTTATGTGATTAGCTGAATCAAACATGTTAAGGCTGCGTCTGCAGCGAATATAGCGAATTCAAGGCGAAACTTCTTCTGCTACCCACGCTACCAGGCAGCGTAGTTCGCTCTTGGTCTGGACACGGCATAAACCTGATGTTGCGTATACGCTGCAATGACCTACTGTAGGCGGATGGAGCGACACAGACGCTGCGTTCAGGCTCTTGAGATTTGAGATTTTTTAATTAAAAATGTGTGTATGTAAGAGCTGAATGAACACATTCCAATGCAACATGAGGGTTATGTCATGTTTTTTATGTGATTCGGAGGCTGATATATAGGTCTTTATAGGCTGAGGAGACGAGATGTGTTGTTTGCAAGCATTGCTGTGGACACACTCAAGCATGCTGACTGTTCAACACAACATAGAGTCAACATATTAGACCACAAACAAACAACTTATTTGTAACAGAAATTGACTAGCCAGGACCGCACCACCGGGAATAAAATCATTTAACCCTCAAGCGACCGGCCTGTTTTTGCGACTAATCTGACCGAGCTGGGTCATTTATGACCCTAAGGAGTTTGTATAGAGATACCACCCTATAAATTATTTTTTGGGGTTCTTTCAAATTTATTTACATTTTGTACATACTTGTCCCTCATCTAAAGCAAAAACATTTGAATTTGGACATTTTATTGATTTGCTAAAAATTAGTCTAACTTACATACATATATGCTAAATATGATGTATGCCCTCATTTGCATATCACTGATTCTTGAGAAAGTGGCTAAAACAGGTTGTAATGTTGACAGAAAAAAACAAAGTGAATTACAAAATTATATGGTATATCCTCGTAGACTAAGGCCTTGGCTTTTCAGAAATGCACAAGGCCAATCTCCCCATTATGTATTTTTTTCAGAAATCAGGCTTTTCTCCGATCATACGTTGTTTTTTGTCAACACCGTCAGACACAATTAAAAGTTATTAAAATTGTATTGATTTGGTTGCATATGTATCTGGAGTTTTTAAGTGATTATGTGTATTTTTTGGTTCACACATATGCCTTTAAATGTTGAAAATTCACTTTTGTTCTATTTTAATACTGTTTCATGTGTTCTAATTTTAAAATATGTACCGTCATACGATGCTTACTTAACGCCTAAATAGAACAAACAATTTTTTGTAATTTCACAAATATTCGTGTAGGCTTAAATTGACTATTACTTTGATATTTCAACAACTCCTAAGGAAAATGTTGTAAGCACATTCCTTTAAAATGTCCAAAACTCCTTCTTACGGTGGTGACTTAAGAACTGACGGTGGTGACAGTAATCTGAAAGTGGTGAAAGTGGCCTAATTAGTACCTGCATTTAGCAAAATAAATAACCCTCTCAAGTCAATGGCATCTTGCATAAACACTTTATTTTTGTGTGTGCACAGTATGAGCATGTGTTTTTACTTCATTAGTTAGATTATCTAGGAAGGAAGCCACTGGTTGTTGAAAATGTGGTAAAAACAGCTTTTAAGTTGTTCAAATCCAAAATATAGAGGTGTATTATCATAGATGTAGGTCTTGGCTGTGCAGTGAATGCATTGGCCAAGCTCCCCATGTTTAACATTTTTCATAAAATGGGCTCTTTCTTGTTTTGTCAACAGCGGCAGACAGAATTAGAAGTAAAAACACATGTTTACTGTATTAAAGTGAATTACTTTAACAATTCAACATAACTGTAGATACTTATTGTATGCATATTCTTAAAACATGTCAAAAACACGTAAAACATGTGTTTTTTGGTGAACTCCATCAGATGTCACCACCGTCAGGTTTTCTGACAAAAAAACCTCCAAATGCACCTCAGTGGTGGCTAGAGTATCATTTTGGATCACAATTATTACTAACATGCCTAGTAATGTTTCATTAACCAGCACAATTTAGTAAAATATGGAACAACATGATGAGCAGAACAAAATCTGACGGTGGTGACATCTGACGGTGTGAGACAAAAAAACACTCTTTTAAATATTATGCATTGTTTGTTCGCATTAGCCATTTCATTTTCGCTCTGTTTCTTTTTTTTTTTTTGGGTGATATATAGTATAAGTATAAGTAAATGTAAGTCAGTATACATATAGTATAGGCAAAAGTATAGGTAAAAGTATAAGTAACACAAATATAGACAGTATCACCAACCAACCCCCCTCCCCCAAACCCCCCATGCAACCCCCGTTGATACAACCCCCACCCACCTCCCATTACTCACCCACCCCTTCATACCTACAAGCATTCATACCTACATACATACACACACGCATACATACATACATACAGACATACATACATACATGGCAAAACAGGGCATAGGAAAAAAGAAAATGAAAGGAAGAAGAAAGAGGAGAAAGGGGGAAAAAGAAAAAAGAAACTAGAAACAAGAAAAGAAAAATAAGGTTCTGCAGAAAGGATAATGTAAATTCAATTAAATAAATAAATAAACAGATGAGGGGGGAAAGGGGGGGGAGTACTACTGCAATATCAGGTGCTTTCAGGCTGTACAGTTACACTTTCAATGTGAGTGAGGATAGGTTTCCATGTTTTGTGGAATGTGCGAAGGGAACCTTTCAGGGAGTAACGCATTTTTTCAAGTGTCATGCACTGAAGAATTTCTTTAATCCAGCTATCATGTGTAGGTGGAGAGGAGTGTTTCCATCTCAAAAGTATCAGTCGCCTAGCTAAAAGGGTAGTGAAAGCTACAACCTGTTCCACATGCATTTCAGGCCTTGAGGGAATTCCAAAGAGGGCAGTAAGGGGATGTGGCTCTATCTTGGATTTGAGGGCTGTGCTAAGGGTATCAAATATGCTTGACCAAAATGCTGACAACTTAGGACAGGACCAAAACATGTGAACATGGTCGGCCGGAGAATTCCCGCATCTGCTGCAGGCATCACTTCTGCCTGGGTATATCTTTGCTAATCTAGCATTTGTAAAATGTACTCTGTGGAGGATTTTACATTGAAGTAGGCCATGTCTTGCACATATTGAGGTGTCATGGGTAAGATTTAATATGACTCCCCAATCGGCATCAGATATAGTCAACCCTAGGTCCTGTTCCCATGTCTGTTTAAGTGATATAGTAGGGTCTGGGCATGAAGAGTGGACTAAGTTGTAAAGGGTAGAAGTAAGACCACGCCGGCTCGTACTCAGAGAAAGTATTTTGTCTAATTCAGATTCAGGGGGATGGTTAGGGAACTCACAAAACTGATGCTGTACATAGTGCCTTATTTGAAAATAGCGAAAGAGGTGGGAGTTTGGTAGATCATATTTGGTTGACAGCTCAGCAAAAGAGGAGAAGGTTTGGTCCTTGTATAGTTGTGTTATCTTTGTGAGACCTTTTGTTGCCCACATGCGAAATACTGGATCAGAGCAGGATGGAGGAAATAGATGATTGTTTAATATGGGAGCAATAGCTGACGATCTGATAAGACCAAAGTGTTTGCGAAATTGGGACCATATTTTCAGGGTATTAGAAACAATTGGATTCTTGTAGGGTTTGGTGACAATGGGAATCTGCGATGACACTACAGAGTGTAGAGCATGACCAGAGGAGGACAACTCAATTTGAAGCCATGAACAGTTAGTCATTTCGGTGCCATCATCAACCCAGTACAAAAGTTTGTTTATATTACATGCCCAGTAATACCAGCAGAAGTTAGGCAGTGAAAGACCACCCTTGGCCTTCTCAAGGTACATCACTGATTTTTTTATACGCGCTGGCTTATTTCCCCACAAAAAAGACCCAATATGCTGATCAAGGGTACGAAAGAAAGACTTGTTAATGACAACTGGAATGTGTTCAAAGAGATATAGAAATTTGGGTAGGATAATCATTTTGACCAGATTCACTCTACCCATTAAGGATATTGGGAGGGTGGACCATCTAGAAAAATCATGTTTGCATTTATCTAATAGCTTGAGGAAGTTTTTTGCAAAGATATCAGTTAAAGTGCTAGTCACAAATATCCCAAGATAGACAAACCCCTCGGGTACAACTTTGAATGGAAAATGGGAGGTGGGAATCCTCTTTGCCAAAGCATTAATTGGAAATAATTCACTTTTCTGTAGGTTGAGTTTATAACCGGATAGTTTCCCAAACTCACTTAGGATATTGAGGATGTTAGGGAGAGAAGAAACAGGATTTGAAACATATAGTAATAGATCATCAGCAAAAAGGGAGAGCTTGTGAACAAGGCCAAATCGGGTTATTCCTTCGAAACGTTCCTCCTTGCGGAGCCAGATAGCAAGGGGCTCGATGGCTAGAGCAAACAGTAACGGGGAAAGAGGGCAGCCTTGCCGTGTGCCTCTATGGAGAGAGAACAGGGGAGAGTGTTGATCATTGGTGCGGACTGATGCTTTAGGGGAGGCATAGAGAAGTTTAATCCATGAAATAAGATCTGAATTAAATCCAAATTTATCTAATACAAAGAACAGATATTTCCATTCCAAAACGTCAAATGCAGTTTGTGCATCTAAAGAAACAACCACTTCAGCGTTGTCTGAGCCAGGGCAAAGTAAGATGTTAAGTAGCCTTCTGGTATTGAAGAAAGACTGTCTTCCTGTGATGAAGCCTGTTTGGTCAGGAGAAACTAAAAGGGACATTACTTGTTGGAGACGAGCACATAGGACTTTGGCAAGAATTTTCACATCCACGTTTAAAAGAGAAATTGGCCTGTAACTACCACAGAGAAGTGGATCTTTATCTTTTTTTAGTAATAAGGAGATGGAGGCATCACACATAGAGGGAGGTAGGCGGCCTTCCTTAAAGGCTTCATTGAATACTGCCACTAAAACTGGTGCTAGAGTAGCAGAAAAGAGTTTATAAAACTCTACCGTAAAACCATCTGGTCCAGGAGATTTACCGCTCTGTAATGACTTAATGGCTTCCTGCACCTCCGAAACAGTAATTGGTTTACCTAAATCATCGGCCAGGTCATTTGGAATTGTTGGGAATGACAATTGATTGAGGGGAGTTGTAGTTAGATCCATATCCAAGGGGGATTCAGAGGTGTAAAGTGTGCTATAGTGTTTAGAGAATGTTTGGTTAATTTCATCTGGGTCTGAGACAGTGTCCCCGGAATGTGTTTTAATGCTGTGGATTAGTCTAGAGGTGGTAGCTGCTCGTGCCTGGTGTGCAAGAAGTTTGCCTGCTTTATCTCCCTGCTCAAAGAAGCGCTGTTTGGTAACCAGCATCTGTTTTAAAGTTCTATTAGTCAAGAGCATGTCATATTCAGATTGAAGCTTTACCCTATCTGAGTATAGGCTAGGAGTTGGGTTTTTAGAGTACTTACTATCAATATTTCGAAGTTCCATTTCTATCTCTGATAACCGTGATTTTTCTCTTTTTCTAACTTGTGACATAAAAGATATAATTTGTCCACGTAAATATGCTTTGCAGGTGTCCCATAAGGTGCTACGAGAGATATCCGGGGTGTCATTTGTTTGGAAGAAAAAAGATATTTCTTTTGACAGAAACTCTTTAAAATCATCATCAGACAGTAAACAGTGATTTAGTTGCCACCGTTTAACAGTGGGTTTACCTTGAGGGAGCGTAATGTCGACTGATGTAGGGGCATGGTCCGAGATAACTATACTGTGATATTCACATGTGTTGACCAGATGCATTAATCTATTATCTAGTAGAAAAAAGTCAATTCGGGAGTATGTATGGTGAACATGGGAGAAAAAGGAGAACGCCTGGCTTGAGGGGAATTTGCATCGCCAGGGATCAGATAGGCCTAGTTGGGTTGCATGGTATTGCAAAGTTTTAGCAGAGTTAGACAATGACAGCGTTTTAGAAGACGACCTGTCCAGGGCTGGGTCCTGCACTAAATTAAAATCTGCTCCAATGATAAGGTGACGGTCAGTGATATCGGGGAGAGTGGAAAATAGGTGAGAAATGAACTTTTCATCATCCCAAGTCGGAGCATACACACAGGCCAGAACTACTGGAATATTTTGCAATTGACCCGCAACAATAACATAGCGGCCGTTGGGGTCCGCCAGTGTGGTGCCTGGGAGGAAGGGAACATCTTTGTGAATAAGAATAGCAGCCCCTCTGGACCTGTCGGAAAACCGTGAATGAAAGAGATGCCCTACCCATTGCCTCTTAAGGCGAGATACTTCTGATGAGCAGAGATGCGTTTCTTGAAGGAATACAATTTCTCCCTTCAGGCTTTGAACATGTTGTAATACCTTGTGTGCTTTGGCGAGGTTGTTTAATCCCTTGACATTCCACGAGATCAGCCTCAGATTCCTAGCCATTGACAACTGGATCTAAGAAGCAAATGTGACTGTACTCCTGTGGCGATATGCATGACCTTATGCTGTTGCACCTGAGCAGTGTAAGGGGAAAATAGAAAGAAACAAAACATAAAGCAGGGGAAGAGTGAAAAGAAGATGAAGAAGAGGAACATGACACAAAAACATTTAAAATCCCACCCAGTCCCCCCCTCAACGACCAACCCCCATTCCCCACCTGTACCCCACCCCACCAATCACGACACACACACTCACACACACGCATATAAACCCTATCCCACAAATACCAACACACACTCTCAGTTACACACACACACTCAGACTGTGCACACACATACTCTTCATATCTTTCCAGATAATCCACGTCTCTGTGGAATACAATACTCATATTTCACACCAGTAATCCCTATTAAAAAAGTATTAAAACACCCTCAAAATATGGCGAGGCACAGCTAGGTAAACAAGCAGAACATTATCAACTTCATCTGGAACGAAATCGCCAACGGCGATATATATAGTCTATCCCCTTCCCGTCCACTAGAGGGACAGACGAGCGCTGCAGCTACAGGTTGCAGTGCGGTGGTGTGTAGAAGAACACCACAACAACCCTCTCTGCTAGCTGTCAAAGGAAGTCCGAATGGAGCAGCAAACAGGGAAGGTCAAACGAACAGTTCGAACATACTAAATACTTAGTCCAACGTCAGTAAAGTAGTTAAATAAAAAACAATCAGAAACTGAAAATAGTTGTCGAGTTTTTCTTACGGCACTCTTGTCTCCCTTGCAACAAAAGTCACGATTGAATGGAAGATGGCACTGAGCAAGATTAGCGGAACATGTCAAAAGGCTTTAGCATATTATAACAACGCTAGCCTGATGCCGCATCAGTCTGTTGAACCGGACGAAACTTCGCCAAATACGACTCGGCATCCTTCACTGATTTCAGCTTTATCTTCTTCCCATTCACGGAAGTAATCCTGAGCTTGGCTGGGAAAGCTAAACTAGGTTTGAGACCTAGCTCCGCCATCACATCCTTGTAGGCATTACGCTGCTCCATCACTGCAGGGGTGTAGTCCTCGTAGATCATGATCGGGCTGCCATTGAACAGCAGGGTCCCCCTCCTCTTACGGGCCTCCACGATCACCGTCTCCTTCACTCGGTATTTGTGGAAGCGGATGATGACAGCCCTTGGTTTCTCTCCTTCTTTCGGTTTCTCAGCAAGTGATCGATGCGCACGGTCAAGCTCTGGTAGGGATGGTAGGACCTCCTTGCCAAGGACGGTTTGTAGTAGCTGTGCGAAAAAAGCAGTAGGACGTCCTTCCTCAACAGATTCAGGTAGGCCTATTATTCGGATGTTACTCCTACGGCTGCGCGCCTCAAGGTCAGCGGCCTTAGCTGTCAGTTTGGCGTTGCTATCAGCAAGCATAGCGCAAGTGGCTTCAAGTGTTTGTATGCGATCATTCATCTCATTCAAAGCAGAGTCAATATCCGAGAGGTGATGGTCATGATCAGCCACTTTTGTTTGCACTGTATCTAATTTTACCTCCAGGGAAGAGATGGCAGATCTGAATTCTGTTGATAGCGCGGCCCGGTGTTTTTCAAGGAGAGTCGTCAGGGAGGTCATACTGACCTCGTTGGGAGTCACCGCTCCATCCTTGGTGCTGTCTTTCTTGGGTTGCTTTGTCGATTTAGTCGCCATTGTACCGTTTTATGCGTCCTGGTATGTTTAGCCGTCGCTGTGCTCGTTTTAGAAAGCTATCGTTAGCTATGGGGTAAAATAAACGTAATTAAAAAGCAAGTAGTGCGGGATCAATACGGATTCGCGTCTACTCCATGCGCCGTCCGGCCACGCCCCCCTTCGCTCTGTTTCTTGGGTGCTTCATACCTTTTCTGAAAAAAATTATATTTATTAACATTAATGTAATACAATACTATTAAAACCCCCGACGGTGTTGACAGTTTATGGTTGGGACAGTACCAGTGTCCAAACAAATTAACAAATTGAGGACAAAATAATAAACTTACAGGAGCTTCAGTGATGGTGAAGTAGGCAGTAGAGCTAAAGGTTTGAAAAGGGGTCCTCAGTAATGAAAATTACCTTGTGCATACCTGATTTTATTGTCTTTTAAAAAAAATTTGACGGTGGTGACCAATATGCTGGACACATTTTGAGCAATTAGTAAATAATAGTAAATATTGTTTTTCATCCACTATGTGCACATCTGTAGAACCATTTTAAAATGGTCTTCCACATCATGGTGATATTGTTCAATTCTGTTAGTGATTTTTGTATTTTAAGTCAATTGAAATGATGATACCAGTCCTTGGGACAGGCGTTTTTACAGGGTGTGGACAGGTTTATAGCCATGAAAAGTAATAAAATTACACTTA
>NC_085875.1:1132417-1139917 GCF_034702125.1 Engraulis encrasicolus | reverse complement strand
TTGGAAACGTCACACAACCTACGTTCGAAGTTGCAGCTTACTGGGGTGACCCAAATTTACTTTATTGTGCGTATATGGCAGATGAAAGACTCTGAGCACTGACGAAGCAATACTTTATTAATTTAGACAAATATGTGTTAAATTACATCATTTATTTATCAGGCACGTTTCCACGGCACCCCTGAGGGGGGCCTGTGGCCCTGTGTACCCCTGCACCCTGGTTGAGAAACACTGTTTTAGACCACCACACACAGGTTCTGCCAAAGTATGGAGCAATGCTCTGCCAACATTTGGCTCCATTTTTGTCAGTGCTAACAGCCCGACACACAGGCATTGATGATTTTTCTGTTGTCGCTAGAGATGCTCATTAAAGTCCATTGTTGAATCCACCTGTTGCTATGCTTGTTTGATGCATAAAGTGCACTGCCTGAGATGGTCCAACATTGTTCCGGAATGCTGATGTTCCGGAACCGATGAGCGGAACCCATGTCCTTATATCCCTCTCTCCCAACAGTGCATCTATGGCTGTCTCCTTTCCCCTTCCTAACTAAAAGAACATCCTCCTCTGGCCCTGCCACTTTGAAAGCTCAAAGTGTCCCAACTACTCCCCAGAAAGTCTTTGGTCTCTTTGGCTGCAAGCTCATTTTGAGTGATAGACTGTGACATCCGCCCATGCCTCATCTTTTTCTTTCTGCCTTTAATTTCTATACTTCTGACTAGGAGCAGGCCATTGTATAATTCAGTAGTTCCCAGTGGTATAGTGGGCATTTTTAAAGTGGGAGTATGCAATTTTTAACATCATCAAATAATTAGGCTTGTGTCAAATGTGTAAATCCCGCCCAATTCTATTGATTTCTATGGGCAAAATTGGGCGGGTTTTCCTGCAAAATGCCAGTTTTAAGCTTACCCGCAGACTGCCATCCCAAGCAGCCCAATTGGGCGGGAAACAGCCCAATCTGGCAACACTGCTGTTCTGATCTCTCGGCTTATCTCATCTCAGGCCATCACACGCTGCCTGATATTATTGTTATTTTATTTCATTTTTGGAGCCCACATGAAAAATGGCCACAGTCACAAAATATCATCTTTCAAGTTGACACGCGCACACACACACACACACACACACACACACACACACACACACACACACACACACACACACACACACACACACACACACACACGTGCACACACTGTTGTTGTCTGCAGTGGCCAGGGAAGACGACAGGGGGGGACAAAAGGATAATTTGCTTGTCCCCGGCCCAGGTAGATAGGGGGGGGGGGGCACAATTGGGTTTCCATTACATTATATTGGACAGGTGGCCCTTTCAGAAGGCCTTGTCCTGGGCCCAGTAAAAGCTGGCAGCGGCCCTGGCATTGCTTTATGATTTTCTTTTCAGAAGTGCAGCACAAACCAAAGATTTTCTTGGTCCTTACCGCCAGGCACAACTCACTTTTTGATTAACAATAAAACAGTAAAAGTAGTCAGATAACTATTTTCTTTTTACTGATATAGAATTCCGAAATGATCCAAATATCAGCGCATACAATTACTATCTTAGAACACCACAAAACTCATCAAAACACTTGTGTTTAGATCTATTGATTGCTAGAGAATGTTGATCTGTGTAAACAGAAATGAATGTTTGCCCAGTAACAATCAGCAGCTCCACTATTCTGCCCCATGCCTGGATAATCTCAAGGTAAATGGTTCGGTTTCATTAGCGGACCTGCCTGTAGTGATGTGTCGGTCGCGAACGAGCCAGTTCTTAGAACCGGCTCTTTGAAGTGAACGTCATGAACCGGCTCTACACTGGGAGCCGTTTTGGGAGCCGATTTTTTTTGTTTTATGGTCTTCCGGTGCCTCACTGTCTCACCCCCTTCCTCTTGTTTTGCGAATTTCAAAACAATTGCTTGGCCAAATTGGTCAAGATGTATAATGAGCATTGGCAGGGGTTACAGACAGCAGTCTCGGAGCAGAAACACGACAGGGGCAGACCAGAAACTATGCAAAAAATATATCTGTATGGGGAGCCGATTGGGAGCCGAAAGAGCCGGCTCTCCATAGTAAGAAGAGCCAAAAGAACTGCATCTCAGAAGAGAGCTGAAAATCCCATCACTACCTGCCAGTCCCCGAGGCCTAACCCCTTAGCGAAACGTCACATTTCGCGGTTGCTGAAATGGACACGATGTGTACGCTGTATACTGGGACTGCCACTTTCCTTTCCCAACTCGTTTTTTTAAACCAGACGAACAGAAAAGCAGTACAATCTTTGCAAACAAGCTACTCTTACTTTTATGAAAACATCCTTCATCCTAGCCAGACACTCGCCACAGACCCTTGTGTATTTGGCCCAAAATAACCATGGCCAAACAGCAGGCCTTGCCATAGGCCTACCCCCACTCAGGCAGAGTCTGTTCTCCATTGTTAGCACTCAATGGTGTAACAGGCTATCAGTTACTACGAGAACTACAGCCACATATCTCTTCATCTTCACCAAGACATACCTACAGTCTGTTCACATTGAAGAAGAAATACCTACAGCCTGTTCTGTTCACCTTGAAGAAATACCTACAGAAAGAAATATGAACACTTCTTAAAGTGTGAAGGTGTTGCAAACTGCCTCAAAGCCTTTGAAAGGCCTTAGACCCCAGAGAGTTAAAGACACCTTCCTCATTTCTTAAAGATATCTTAAAGACATCCTCTTCATTTCTTAAGACTTTAACCCCTCTGCACAGAACCTCTATTATAATCTACGCAATTGTCACCAACATTGTAATGACTAAGTCTTAATCTGGCTATCATCAACATTGTAATGACTAAGTCTTAATCTGTTACCTAAGGCTCTCTGTTATGTCATAGCCATGTTGCTATTACTTGAGTCTTTTCAGCAAAAAGTGAACAGGCTCGGCAGCAGGCCCACCCAGTGTTGCAAACAAAAAAAAACAGCCAAAGTTGCTATTGGTTCGCTGAAAAATTGCTAGATAACGTCATGACGTTAAGCATGACGTCACAGCGTCACGCATGACACGCTGATCTCTAGAAAACGTGCCCACACGCCTTCGTTCCCAGTACAAAGGGGCAGTGCTAGCCACTGTTTGGAAATCAGAGCTCATCTGCAGCCTTGGGAAACGCTGCTGACGGTGGTGCAGAGTTACCGCAGAAATACACCAGCGGCAATCTGAGCGAGGTGAGCGACGGAAGTAATTGACTTTGTATTGAGTCTCGCGACAAAAACGATTCTGGAGACTAGAGCGATTCGCATGCCGAGCGCGACAGTTTGAAGTTGAAATCTTTTCAACTTTCTATGACGCGGTTCGGCGACAAGCCGCGACAGCCAATGACTGTATAGAGGTCAGTGACCACAGCCAATGGGAATGCTTGAATGCTTTGCCTGTACGGACATACTCTAGTCTCCTCAATCGCTCGTATCGCTTGCTGCTGCACTCTGTCGCTTGAATCGCATCGCGCCTGGTCTATTCGCGCGGTTACAAGTATGTAGAAAAAAAACATGATTTTGTCATTGAAAATGCATGTTTTAAAAAGTCGCCAGATGCACCAAAAAGTTGCTTAAGTCGCTAGATGAGGCTTCTAGTCGCCAGGGACGTCAAAATGTCGCTAAATCCAGCGACAAATTTGGCAACACTGGGCCCACCTCCACAACAGCTTTGTCAAACATATATGTTTATTTGACCTTGCTACCAGTGTTGCCAGATTGGGCTGTTTCCCGCCTAATTGGGCTACTTAGGATGGCCATGTGCGGGTAAAAATGGCATTTAGCCTGCCCAATTTTTGCAATAGAAATCAATAGAAGTGGGCGGGATTTTGTGCTTTTAGGCGGGTTTTGAGCATTTTTTGGGCTGGAAATCATCAGACTCATCTGGCAACCCTGCTTGCTACACATGAGCTCTCCATCTGCATCAGCTAATGGGAACCCGTGTATAATGAAGTTTTTATTTCATGAATGTTGAAATGATAGTATTCTCTCGTTGCCTTGTCTCCAATGATAGCATGGCTCTCCTTGCTTTGTCTCTGTAGTCTTGGCACAGAGTTTCATCATCTTCTGAGCTTTGTTGTACTTTGCGTGCATATCAAAGTCATGTTGATTGCGTCCATTTAATTGTTACACTTCAGAGGAAGCCCTGTTTAATTATTTATTGATCTGGTGTGTTATGTGTAATGGAAGTAAATGTGCTGTGAAAATGTGCTTTGTTTTGCGCATGCATCCAGGGTGGGAAAGGAAAATGTTTATGTAGGAAGGAACTGCTTCTGGGTCTTGGTGAAAGTTTAGGAGAGTCTGCGCCGCAGTTACACTGCAATATGGCCTGGACTGGGGGCCCGGGCACTTTTGGCTTAAAGGAACACTGTACTATTTTTGGAAATAAGCCTACTTTACACCTCCCCTTCAGTTAAATAATAGGGTTTTACCGTTGTCCTGTATTTTCAACTGTTCTCTGGGTACGGCAGTGCAAATTTTACCTCCAAGCTAGCAGTTAACGTTGAGTGCTATGAGACCAGCTGGCGGCTAACTGGTTTCATAGGACTCAATGTTAACTGCTAGCTTGGAGGTAAAATTTGCACTGCAGTACCCAGAGAACGGTTGAAAGTGCAGGTGAGCAGTAAAACCCTATAACAGTGGTCTCCAATTAACTTTTCCCAAGGGCCAAATAATGTAGAGCAAGCGAGGCCGCGGGCCAGACCCCCCCCCCCCCAAAAAAAATCAAAAAATTAAAATAAAACTAATAATAATCAAATTAATAAAAAATAAAAATAAATAATAGAAACACTGTTGAAATATTAAAATATTAGTATTAGCTGTTGCAATATAGTGCCAGGGAGGAATGTAAATAAAGACCAACTGTGGACAGGTTAACGAGAGAGAGAGAGAGAGAGAGAGAGAGAGAGAGAGAGAGAGAGAGAGAGAGAGAACGTTCAACTGCTGAATGCATGTTCAACTGCTGAACGTGCTCTCCAGCAGAGCCACTTCAGTCACGGCACGGAGGGAGGGAGGGGGAGAGAGATTTAGGCTACATGACAAGACCTAAAACAAATATAGGTCAATGTGCGCTAAAATCCCAATTCGATCGAGGAACAAAAGTCATTTCCATAGCGATTAAATCTCATTGAACTCGTGCGCTGCATCTCACCTCTGCCTGAACAGAAAAGACGCAAGCCCATGCAACAGGTGGCACCCAGGCAGATGAAATAGTTAGTTTCCAGGAATGCTCGTCTATATATTTCTTTATTGCGGTCGTTTTCGAAAATCATATTAGTTTTCCTCCAACGCATTCCCGATGTATCATGCATTCTCTGCTCAACTGATCTCGCATAACGCGCCCCTACCAAACTACGGGGAAAAAATATCCTCCACATTTAGAATGGGCTACTACAGTGCGCCAGCTAAAATGCAGAGGGTGATATCACAAATACACAAAAATAGTGCAGGGGAGGAGAATCGTCCAGATTTAACAGAGGACAGAGTGAGTGCTCTAACTGCATAACTGAGCGCTCAAGACTCTTCTGGTTGAACAAAGGGAAACACGCTCATGAGCACCGTGCACCGTCGGGGCTGTCGGGGAGATGAGGTGGGCCATCAGGAATATTAAACCCTATTCTGCCTAACTACTAGCCTACGTATGTTTCCTGGACATTTCTGAAATTCGGGTTAGGGGTAGGGTGGAGCAAGGTAGCCTACTGTTCTCAGATGCTCCCGTGGCGCCTTCAGATAGGCTAAATTAGGAATGCGATACAGTTATACACGTGCGATACAGAAATGATACGGTCAGCCAGACCTTGAATATTACGAGTGCAAGACAAAGCAAAACTGATATAACAAAAACATAGCCTACAATAGAAGCAAAGGAGAATCGTTTACATTTGCAAACAGAAGAGAGTTGAGAAAACTCTGCCGACTTGGCTTAAATAACTGTGCGCTTCGCGCCTCATGACTCTCCAGGTTTAATAGAAAGGGCGCGGCTCACCGCGGCGCGCAGGCTGCACCCAGGCTGCACCCAGCAACGTTGACCTTCAGGAATACTCAGCTAATCTTCTACCTGGCTCTATATTTCCAAGACATTTTAAAGGAACTGGTTTCGTTTTTGTCCTCCCTTCTTTTGGTAACGACTGTTCTCTGGAGCTTGAATTGCGTTAACGTCTCTACATGTAGGCTACTACCTTGCATAAATGATACTTCCAAAATACGGGATAATTGTCATCCAAACTTCACATAAATGTGAGTAAACAAAAGACAAAATGTATCTGGCCTGCTAAATACATAAAAATAGAGAAGGAGAGAATTGTCCTCATTTTCAACCAGAAGAGAGGAGAGTGCTTCGATACCGCACAATTGCGAATGGTCTGATGACCGAGGTAAACGCAATGATGAATAACGGCTTCTCTAGATGTCTAGGAGACAACAGATTGCACTTCACCATTTTCCCTCATTGTCAATGTCTGTCATGAGACTGTTATTATAAGATTTAACTGTTTGTGAATGCTTAGGAGAGATAACTGACGTTTTTGTGATCGGAAACCGCGCATGGCCACAAATAGGCGCATTTATGGTTTCATTTTTAAGGACCTCGTGGCGGGCCAGAAATTTGCTGCCCGCGGGCCGCAGTTGGCCCACGGGCCGTTGTTTGGAGACCAGTGCCCTATTATGTAACTTAAGGGGAGGTGTAAAATAAGCTTATTTCCAAAAATAGGACTGTATCACTTTAAAGGGTCTCCTTATTATTAGCGTTGCAGAAGTGACTCACCGGTTGGCCCCGCACTCTCTTGGCCCCTTTTTTTATTTCCATTTCTGAAAATAGGGGCCCACAAGGGCCCAGCGTGACATGCCCACTATGCCAGATGGCCAGTACAGCCTTTCTGGAATATGAACGAAAATGTTTGGCAACTGAGCCTCCACTTTCTTATTGCTAGTCTTCTATCGCTCTCTCTGACTCCGAAGTCTACAGAGCTCATTAGAAACTCCCTGACATATAAAAACAAACAAACAAACAAATAAATGAAAAGAAAAATGTTTTGTGACTTTTGTGAGCAGGGCCATTTGTTTTATTTATTTGCTGTTCAAAGTCAAGTTTGTTTTATTTCCTGAAGTTAAGAGTTACTTTCCAAGACCGAAAAGCAAAGAAAGTGGTTGAGAGTGGGAATAAGGTAGCCTTGGAAATGCCATGCTGCTTTGCACAACTGTTCTGATCTGAAAGACAGCATGGATACTCAACGACACTGCATTAGCCTGTGGTAGGGAGCCAAGCTGAGAATGGGGAGGGGTGGAAACATGATGATGATTTGTGTATTAATTGACAAATGGAAGCTTGCAGTTTGTTTGAATACAATTGACACAATTGGCTATGGGCTATACCTATACACCAAATGATGCATTCATAACGGCCAATAAACGGCCGTTGGAAATCGTAAACCACACCTCCCCTACACGTAATTCAGTAGTCTCACTGGTGATATGGTCTGTGTCAACCAGACAAGGAACAAGGAAC
>NC_085875.1:1122417-1127417 GCF_034702125.1 Engraulis encrasicolus | reverse complement strand
CTATGTAGCCTACTGCATCTGTTAGAGACATTCGTCACACTGCAGAAGTTTCACTTACTGTATTTACTTTACTAAGTTTACTTTACTTTGTTTTTCAGGACATTGCACATTGGTGAACATATGTATATGATTCATGATATGATACATACTGTATGTGTAAATGTGCCAGATTATAGCACTAATTTCCATCTGCTATCAATCACAAAAGGAAAAGTAAACGCTAAAGCTTAAAAAAGAAACAGCACAGGTAACTTATCTGAGTAACCAGTAGACCTGTGTTCTTGTCTTACAATCAGCTGACTCTGTGCTGGTTGCATCACATTTGTGGTGGGTTCTTGTTATTTTTTAGTTTTTTTTTCAGTAACAACACAGTCTATCTACTGTTAGTCACAATGGAGTAAATGGTGTAAGAGTAATATCATGTGATAGTGTTGCACTTACAACATTAATTTACTTTTACTTTTGACAACTCTGGCTATCCGTAATAGTTAGATGTTTGCAACTGGCGGAGATGAAAGCTCAGACACATACACACATATATGCAATGATGTTGGTCTGAGTATGACCCTTATGAGCTTCGGACTAACAATGAAGTGCTTTGCTTGAAAACTGTAACATTCACGCCGATTCCCTCTCTATATTTGCAGATGATTTCTAGCTAAAATAGCTATGCTAACCTTTGGTCCATGTCTGGTCTTAGGTCAGTGTGGGCTATATGAATTTTTAATCTATTTTGTAGAATTCTGGCACACCTCCCTTTGATCAGGTGCGTAGGAATGGAACTCCTGGGTCACCAACGCTAGAGACAAGAAAGCCTGCGCACCCTGGTCACTTTTGCAGCTTTTTATTGTGACCTATCTGTGACGGAGGTCTTCCTGCACCTGTTCGTCCGCCTCAGGGATCGAACCTGCGGCCTCATCAACTACAACGGTCCGGCAATGGGAGACACAGTATGATACAGCTGGACTAAAGGACCAGTCCCCCAGCCCAACGGCATCGACACTGTATGAGGCTCAGGGAGGGAGGTTTACTAACGTTCCACGCCAACTCTGCTAGTTAGCCTCTGTTACATATCGGTAAGTATACACATACAACTAGAAAGCAAACAGCAATCAAGGAATGAAATGAAAGACAATTGCAGTGGTTGGTTAGTGATGATATCAAGAGGTCTTTAAAAGGATTTGTGGATGACATAACTGCTGTTCATTCCAAGCTTTTGGTGGTGCATATACGATGGAAAGGCTGTTTTTCTTGGTTCAGTTCTTGTTAGTGGAATATGTAAGAGTATTTTATTTTTTTCTGATGACCTCGTCCTGAAAGCACTATTTTGAAAAGAAAGCTATGTACAGCCACTTGCAGTAGCAGGAACACGTTGTACAGCACATGTCTTTGAATATGTTAAAATGCCAGCTCATAGCAAGGTCAATGTCAAGGTCAAGGTCCCTCAGGGGGAAATTCAAGTGGTCAACATTTCACATCTCCTCCACACATACTACAACACATAGACAGTAGACGAAGGACATACCACATTAAAATATATATTTATAAGACACAATAAAATGCCAGCTCATAACACACCATTGTGTGTCGGTTAAACTCCTGTAAAGTGTTCTTGTAATGTACTTTTTTTTCCCGAAATTGTATTTCATGTATATGAATCTCGACTAATTCAATTTCTCCGTAGCCTGCCTGCCTACCTACCGGGTAATTAACAGGGTAATAAAACCGTCTACCTTGGATGTCACAGCCTGTCCACTTTCATCAGTGGCCAGAGCAATCAGATATAGATACACCGCAGGAGAGAGACTCATGTAATCATACTGGGGTGATTGGCAACCAATTTCTGCCACAGCAGCCGTGTGAGGAGAATATAAAGCCTCCTCAGATCAGGAGTGATGGTTAGACTCACCCAGGGCCACTACTATAGGTACTTGGTAGCCCTAGAAAAAGAGGGGCTTAGGCCCCCCCCTGTTTCTTCTCTCCAAATTATTGAAGAGGGACCCCCTCAAGATATATTTTAATAGCCGTATTATTGTTCTTTGTGGTCATCGAATTTAGGAAGGTGCTACCACTCTCAGAAAGCTTTCATTGCTGTCGTTTAAATACAAGTACATACTGTAACTAGTCATTACCAGGGCATCTGTTTCACATGGGGGCCCTAGGCAATTGCCTTGATTGTTTGGCTGTTTGTGACAGGCCTGGGCTCGCTTCAGTGGATGTCTGCTCTTTTTTGAAGTCCCAGCAATTTTGCAACAGCAGCACACAAATGCAGTATGTGTACGGCATTGAACTGAATCGCTTTTGTGGATTTTTTCGCGACAGTACAAAGAGACAAGGTGTGTACAACAGGAAGTGCTGGTATTGTGGGCTCAATATAGTGTCATTGAATGGCCACACTGTGGAGTGGAGATGTCTGAATGCAGTACTCTCAGCCTTAACAGGAAGTTGGTTTAGAATAGTGTTTCTCGACAGGAAGTTGGCTTAGAATAGTGTTGTTTTTCTTTTTGCCTTCATTTCGAGATAGGACAGTGAAGACTATGACAGTAAGCAAGTGCGAGACAGAGAGACAGGGAAGGGCCGGTAAAAGACTCGGGTCATAACCAAACCTGGGTCAGCCGCGTAGCAGACAAGTGCCCTACCATTACAGCCACAGTAGACCTGAAATAGTGTTTCTCAGGGGGCGTTGAGAAAGAGACAGCTGAGAGGGGGCTGTGCTTAGTTGCCATTGTGGGGCATTTGTCTATTTTATTTTTTTAATAGGCCTACTAAGGGCGGGGGGGGGGGGGGGGGAGGCCCGGCCCCTGTTAGTAATTTGCCGCCAAGTCGTGATGTAGCACTAAAGACACTGTGTAATGTAGTGTAGTTCTGTAGTGGTGGTGTGGTGTTTTCAATGTCTTCTGCGTAATGTCATCATGGCCGTGGGAAGTACTTTTTAACAGGGGGTGCTGGGGCATCTCAGCATGATAAAAATAATCCAAATATTTCAATACTAACAGAAAAAAGTAACATAAAAAAACCTTCTGTAATGGTGTGGTGTTTTCAATGTCTTCTGTGTAATGTCATCAAAGTGTAGTTCTGTAGTGGTATGGTGTTTTCAATGTCTTCTTTATAATGTCATCGTAGTGTAGTTCTGTAATAGTGTAGTGTTTTCAATGTCTTCTGTGTAATGTAGTGTAGTTTTGTAGTGGTGTGGCGTTTTCAATGTCTTCTTTATAATGTCATCGTAGTGTAGTTCTGTAGCAATAGTGCAGGCTGCTAGTAGAGGCGATTCTAGGGTCAGGTGGGGCCCCAAGCGAAAATGCAAAACAGCGAACATTTGAACCAAAATCACCACTAATGTGGTAAAGTGTGGGCTGGTATCCACTATCTAGGGGCTTGGGGCCCCAAGCGGCTGCCTGCCTTGCCTGGTGGCAAGATGCGCCTCTGCTAGTACAGTGTTTCTCAACAGGGGTGCCGGGGCACCCTGGGGTGCCGTGGGCCCCCTTAGGGGTGCCGTGGAAACGTGTCTGATGAATAAATTATGTAGGTAATATAATACATACTTTTCTAAATTGATAAGTTAATGCTAGTCAGTGGAATCTTTCATCTGCCATTTACGCACAATAAAGTAAATATAGGTCGCCCCAGTCAGCTTGTTGGTTTGGGGTGTCTTGACATTTTTTCATGATTTGAAGGGGTGCCTCGCCTAAAAAAAAGGTTGGGAACCAATGTGCTAGTAGACGTGGCGGTGGCTCCTATTTTTGTGCGACTGTTTTTACTCCCTCAAATCGCCCAGCGTAGCGTAGCGAAGCGTAGCACTGCTGCTAAAATCATCAGTGGGAGATGCATTGTAGACTCAGACTCTGAATACGAAATGAAATCGTAGTATTATGGGATGGTCAGGACCAGGCTAGTGTTTACATGTAAATGGATAAAAAAATATTAATTTTAATATCTGCATACTTGTCACCAGCATCTTAGACACTTACTAAGGGTCAGATGGGGCACCAAGCAAAAATGCAAAATAATGAACATTTGAACCAAAATCGCCACTACTGTGGTAAAGTGTGGGCTGGTATCCACTATCTAGTAGACGTGGCGGTGGCTCCTATTTTTGTGCGACTGTTTTTGCTCCCTCAAATCACCCAGCGTAGCGAAGCGAAGCGTAGCACTGCTGCTAAAATCATCAGTGAGTGATGCATTGCAGAGCCAGACCCAGACTGAATACGAAATGAAATAGTAGTATTATGGGATGGTCAGGACCTGGCAAGTGTTTGCATGTAAATGGATAAAATAATATTAAAAATATCTGCATACTTGTCAAGCATCTTAGACACTTAGTCACATAAAGACATGCCCCCTGTTATTGATTTGCAACCACCAAAATGGCAAAGACCAAGTCTCAATGTAGCACTAAAGACACTGTGTAATGTAGTGTAGTTCAGTGGTATGTAGTGGTGTTTCCAATATCTTCAGTGTAATGTCATGATAGTTTAGTCTTGTAGTAATAGTGCAGACTGCTAGTGGCTGATATAGACGTGGCGGTGGCTCATATTTTTGTGCGACTGTTTTTGCTCCCTCAAATCACCCAGCATAGTGAAGCGTAGCATAGCACTGGCAGAAGATCCTCAGTGGGTGATGCATTACAGAGCCAGACCCAGACTCTGAGTCAGACGCTCGCTCGCTGTCGTCTGTAAGCTTTGTGTTTGTAAGCCCTCGTCTGTGGTAAGCAAGCCTGAGGGTTCGCATTCCTAGAATTAATATAGTTCATGCTTTTACGGCACATTTTATGCATGCTTTTTAAACATTGAGAAATGTGCACTGCTTATTTGCTGCTGTGTAATGTCATTTAGACCCAAAGTAGTGTAGTACACACACACACTACACACTACACACACACACACACACACACACACACACACACACACACGCACGCACACACACACACACACACGCGCGCGCGCGCGCACACACACACACGCACACACATGCACACACATGCACACACACACACACGGTGC
>NC_085875.1:1107417-1117417 GCF_034702125.1 Engraulis encrasicolus | reverse complement strand
CCACACACTTAAGAGGGGGGACTCGCAAAATGCCTAGACCCAGCTCTGGTACTCTGTGTGAACTGTAAACTAATTGTGTGTCCTGTCTGTCAACCAGTGATAACACCCTGATTTTCACACAACACAAACGGGTCCCATGGGGAAGGTCTCATTGTCATTGCGGCGCAAAACACCACCGCACACAGGGATCACAAAAAGTACATCTATGCCTCAGTAAACAAGAAGGATCACCGCACACTGGTGGACTTGATTTTGCTGCTTTTTATTTAGTGTTGTTAGGTTAACAACGTGCTTCGTTTCCTTGCGCTTCGTCAGGTTCACTAGTACCAGAGATGTATAGTAACGAAGTAAAAGTAACAAAGTACTGTACTTAAGTACTAAACAGCAGTATCTGTACTTTCTTTTAATGCAGTACTTTTACTTCTACTTCTACTTTTTACTCAAGTAGCAAAACTTGCAATACTTTTACTTGCTTAACTTAAGTACAACACATCTTGAATACTTTTGTCCTTCTACTTGAGTAAGGTAAGGAAAGGTTACTTTTGACTTTTACTCAAGTCATTTGACAAGATGATACTGGTATTTCTACTCCACTACTTTTCTCAAGTACTTTATACATCTCTGTTCACTACATCTATGCCTCACTCGTGCACGGGGAGAGCCCAAGTAGCACCTCAAGGAAGCAGCACAGGGGAGTTGGTACTAGGGTAGGGTGACCAGATTTTTGTAGTCCGAAACCGGGACACTTCACCCGTGACTTAAGGACAATATTTGAAGAGTTCAGATGCAAAACCCCCTAAGTGCCTTTTCAGAAAATAATCTTAATTCATTTTTATTTAATACAAAGCTATCAAAATTGCATATTTTTTATTTTATTTATGTAATATAACTATTTATATGTATTATCAAGTACATGAATGTAAACCAAACCAACAACGGGGTTCTCTAAAAATATAGAAGTGCAGGTCTTCAGAAATTGAGGAAATGGGGGTTTTGCATCTGAACTCTTCATTTGGAGGGCGGTTACAAATACGAAACATTTTATTTTTTAGATGCAATTTCCTGCATGACAAATCGCAACTGACTCCTTCAGACTTTCTATATAAGCGCTGGCTCAATCAGAGGATGAGTTGCTGCACAGCTAGTGTTGCGCAGCCAGGAGAAAACAAAAATCTAGAACCCATGTACCTGTTATGCCCTGTATAGCTATATCCAACTGAATCACTCTCAGATTTTTCTCCACTCTCTCCAACTAGCACAACCCAGACTTGTGTGAAAATCTTCAGACATAAGGTCAAGGTCAAGGTCAAGGTAAACTTTATTATCCCTCAGGGGGAAACTCAAGTGGTCAACATTTCACATCTCCTCAGGACATACTACAACACATAGACAGTGGACGCTGGACATACCACATTAAAATAAATAAGGGATAAGAACATTTGATGTAAAATGAAATAACAATAACAATAGGTAAAAACAATAGAAGTAAAAACAGTGCTGTGTAAAAATGCATTAAATAAATAAATAGGGGCAAGTGAGAGAACTAAAGTGCTGAAGTTGCTTTGGGCTTGCTGTTATATAGCCTGATCGCTGTGGGTACAAATGACTTTTGGTATCTTACTGTCCTGATTGTTCTTTGCAGGAGTCTGTCATTTAACCTAGTACTCTTTACAAACTTTGGGTAAAGGGGATGTGTAGGGTCAGTTAAAATTTGGTCCATCTTTCTTAAAATAAGCTCGTTGTACAACTCAACTGCAGATGTCTGGTCAACACCAATCACTCTGCTGGCCGATTTGATGATGCGCTGCAATTTTTTGTGGTCCTGCACATGCATATTGCCATAGACACAAATAAGTCCAAATGATAAAATACTTTGTAAAAGTGATTGGTAAAATAATTGAAGAATACTGCACTCTAGTTTAAAATCTTTGAGCTTCCTTAAAAAGAACATTCTCTGTTGCAACTTCAGACATAACCCCTTAACCCTGGCACACTGATTGGTTCCAATCCTCACCTCGACTGAAAATTTCTGGCTAAAGAATCCAAAGTCTTCAAGAAATAGAGGAGTACCCTTAGCACCCCTTCTAACACCTATGCAAAATACATAAGGCCTCTCTCACAGACTCACGGGCTCACAGCCAGGGTTGCCAGATGAGGCTGATGATTTCCAGCCCAAAAAATGCTCAAAACCCGTCTAGAAGCACAAAATCCCGCCCAATTCTATTGATTTCTATGGCAAAAATTGGGCTGTTTTTTTCTGCTAAATGCCATTTTCACCCGCACGCGGTCATCCTAAGCAGCCCAATTGGGCGGGAAACAGGCCAATCTGGCAACACTACTTACAGCCATCCCCACTAGCCTGCTGGCAAAGTTCCTGCCAGCTGCATTTGGCTTGCTGGGCAATAGGCCAATATACACTTCACACTTCACTCACGCACGCACACACACACACACACGCACACACACACACATTTAGAGGCCCACACACACACGCACGCGCACATACACACACACACACACACACGCACACACACACACACACACACACACACACACGCACACACACACACACACACACACACACACACACACACACACACACACACACACACACACACACACACGTAGGCCTTCCCATATACACTTCACACTTCACACCTCTCTCTTGCTCACAGCCCCCAAAATCCTCTTATTTCCAAGAGGAGCAAAAGGTCTGCTAAAGGTGACAGTACTCTGATGAGGCTGAGCCTGCTGTCTTCACCAAAAGGCCTCACTAAAAAGCAGAGTTAGTCCCTTAGCCAGTGGTGTAGTCTACTTTTGTATGGTGGGTATATTGTATATTTGAGATTTTTTTTAAAGTGGGTATACTGTATATATTTGTGCTATTCAAAACAATGGATCAATCAATTTTAAGTGGGTATACTGAAAGAAGTGGGCAGTGGTGTAGTCTACGTAGAACGCAGGTATACGGAGTATACCCACTTCTAAATTTCAGGGATTTCAGTATACCCATTTAAAAATCATTTATCCATTGTTTTGAAAAGCACAAATATATAGAGTATACCCTCTTCAAAAAATGCTCAAATATACAGTATACCCACCATAAAAAAGTAGACTACACCACTGGAAGTGGGTATACTCTGTATACCTGGGTTCTACGTAGACTACACTGTCCTTAGCGGTGAAGAAGAAGGTTATAGAAGGCTACAGTAGGTATTCTCCTATAGCCTTCACCAAAAGACTGAGTACAGTGTCTTCTCCTATAGCCTTCACCAAAAGGCCTCACTAAAAAGCAAAATTAGCCCTTTAGCGTTGAGGAGGGTTATTATGGAAGGCTAGGTATTTTCCTAGCCTTCACCAAAAGGCTGAGCCCAGTGTCTTTTCCTAGCCTTCACCAAAAGGCCCTCACTAAAAAGCAGAATTAGTCCGTTAGCGGTGAAGAAGGTCTTATTTCTAAGAGGAACAAAAGGTCTGCTAAGGTGTCAGTACTCTGATGAGGCTGAGCCCTCTGTCTTCACCAAAAGCCCTCACTAAAAAGCAGAGTTAGTAGTGATGTGTCGGTCGCGAACGAGCCAGTTCTTAGAACCGGCTCTTTGAAGTGAACGTCATGAACCGGCTCTACACTGGGAGCCATTTTGGGAGCCGATTTTTTTGTTTTATGGTCTTCCGGTGCCTCACTGTCTCACCCCCTTCCTCTTGTTTTGCGAATTTCAAAACAATTGCTTGGCCAAATTGGTCAAGATGTATGATGACAATTGGCAGGGGTTACAGACAGCAGTCTCGGAGCAGAAACAGGACAGGGGCAGATCAGAAACTAGGCGAAAAATATGTATGTACGGTGAGCCGATTGGGAGCCGAAAGAGCCGGCTCTCCATAGTAAGAAGAGCCAAAGGAACCGCATCTCAGAAAAGAGCTGAAAGTCCCATCACTAAGAGTTAGCCCCTTAGCGGTGAAGAAGAAGGTTATAGAAGGCTACAGTAGGTCTTTTCATAGCCTTCACCAAAACCCCTCACTAAAAAGCAGAGTTAGCCCCTCAGCAGTGAAGAAAGAGGTTATAGAAGGCTACAGGTCTTGTCCTAGCCTTCATCAAAAGACTGAGCCCACCGTCTTCTCCTATAGACTTCTCCAAAAGTCCTCACTAAAAAGCAGAATTAGCCCTTTAGTGGTGAGGAGGGTTACTATGGAAGACTACAGTAGGTTAGTTGGGGTGCCCACAATACTGAACTGAAGGCTGTGAATATCAGAATGAGAAAGGAGTGCATACAATTAACAAAAGGATAAAAAAAGGTTTTTTAAAAATGTGATTGTCACTTTAGAGATGTGGAGTACGAGTTTCCTTTGTACCTAATGCTGTGGTTTGACACATATTATAAGGCATACACTCAAGGGTGTCATACAGGGGGGTAAAGTGTGACCATTGGAGCTGATTGTACATGGCGAAAGTGAAAGTGAAAGCCCAACTGGGAAATTCCAACTCCCATTGTCATTGTGACACAGCACTCCACAGCACACAAGTGAGCACTACACAAAACAAAATTGCCCATGCAAGGGGACAGCCCCCAATGGCGCCCCAATGGAGCAATGCGGTGGGATGGTACCAAGCTCAGAGTACCTCAGTCATGGAGGAGGATGGGGGAGAGCACTGGTTAATGATTCCTCCCACCAACCTGGCAGGTCGGGAATCGAAGCAGCAACCTTTGGGCTGCAAGTCTGACGCCCTAACGGCTTACCCATGACTGCCCATAGGGCCCAAAACTTGCTGCTCCGCCCCTGCATACACTAATAAGGTTTTATTTTCCTAATATATAAGGAAGGCACAAACAGACATTCAACGGCAACATAGATAGGATGTGTAAACTTTACTTTAACTAAACTAAACTTTAGTTAAGTATGTGTGCATACAGGCAATAGCCTAGTAAACCAGCGTCACCCACTGGACGACCATTTTTTTTGACTGCGAGTGGTCTGGCCTCGCATCATTTTAGGGGTCTGCCAGGCTTGCCAAGAATCAATCACAATGCAGATATTTGCTTTGAATCAAAGCGGGCGGGGTTTTGAGGGAGTGATGACGAAGCTGGCAACGTTGGGAAAGCACATCAACGAGAAAGATAGCGCTGATTAGTCAGAGTGCCGGCCTATAGGCACAGGCACGGTTTGAAAGACAAGGGGTTGTTCTCATCAACAATCTTCGGATGTACTATTCATCGGGGCCAGACAAAATTACACATCCAATGTCACATTTAGGCTTTAGGCTATACAGACATGGCACATATAACCCACAAAAGAGAATCACTGCTGCCTACCTATCCACATTGTCAATAAATACCTTGAATTTCATTTTGTCTTTATCGAGTCTTTCTGGGTAGAACTGTCAGTACCTTTGAGCTCAGACAAACAGCAGAGACACAGTAGGTTTGTTTACCAGGAAAAGGTCTGTAGCTGTGCTGTCTGGGAAATAGGAAATAGTCTCCATCAATCACCAGTTTAGGGGTGCAAGCTGCATCATATTTGGCAAAAGAAAATACAATTTACCATATTCTGGCACTGTCATACAGTATTTTGTTTTTGAATAACTGTGTGGAGTAGGAGCCGGCACACAAGATTTCAAATTCAAAACTAGAAGAATAAGGACAGCATGTCAGATGTAGAGTTTGTTTTTATACAGACTTGACGTTAAAACCCATCTAGGATTAAAAAGCGCCACACACACCTGTCATAACACCGTCTCACTTTGTCTTTTTTCCATCTCTGCCTCTCTCTCCTCTCTCTCTCTTTCTCGCTCTCTCTCTCTCTCTCCCTCTCTCTCTCTCCAAAATCAAAGTATTGGGTCATTGCCACCCATGTGAAGCCGTTTTAATGTTGTTCACATTGTGATGCTGTGGCTCATATTCTAGACGTGCGGTGTGCTCTTCAGGTTTCCATGTGTGTCTATTTATACAACATGCTTTTGCAGATTACTGCATGGGCCTACCGGGCTCAGGCCCAGGGGCCCAAGAGTCAAGGGGGGGGCCTGAAGCCCAAACCTCCACATTTTCATTCTCATATTGCGTATCACACTTTTAAGAACTATATTATATATTTTCAAAGTTTTCTGATAGGACTACACTCCATACCTCCAACAACATAAACTTTCACAACTGGCTTAAAAACCCTAAATCGTTTTATACACTAACAACACCCACTTAGGGGGGCCTCTCTTGCTGTCTGGCCCAGGGGCCCATGGAATAATTATCCGTCCCTGAATAGATTACATAACACAAACTTGTATTGTGTTCTGTCTAGACCGCCCAGAAATATACTATCTCTCTCTCTCTCTCTCTCTCCCTCTCTCTCTCTCTCACTCCCCCCCCCTCTCTCCATTGCATCAACCGAATAATAATAATATGAATCACACACATAACACTCTGAGATTTCAGGCTTTTAAGGCACTTAGCGTGTTCAAATTTGGCATTTTACTGTTGTAATAAGTTTTTCATCTTGCAGGGCTCCAGACTAACTTTTTGCACTGGTTGCACTGGTGCGCCTAAAAATTATTTTTAGGTGCACCAGCACAAAATTTAGGTGCACCCACATGTTTTCACCTATGCCCACACACACACGCACCTCAGCTTTAATTTAAAAAAAATAAATATATATAATAACAGTAATAATAATAGTAGGCCTATAATAATTATTATTATTATCATTATTATTATTTTAAAAGACCTGGAGCCTTCCTTGTGCTATAGGCTATCCAAATGTGCTCCTTAAAAGACATGACAGTAGGCTACCTAATCTACCACATCTTGGCTACAGGTAGACTAAGCTTTAATTTTCTGCAATAAGACTACACACACGACACAAGCACAGGGTTCCAATATGAAGATAGATAGAAAGTTAGTTAGTTAGACAGATAGACAGACAGACAGACAGACAGACAGACAGACAGACAGACAGACAGACAGATAGATAGATAGATAGATAGATAGATAGATAGATAGATAGATAGATAGATAGATAGATAGATAGATAGATAGATAGATAGATAGATAGATAGATAGATAGATTTCAAACCCAATTAAAAATGCATGGTTTTTAAAATTATTAAGTTAGACACTAATAGGCTATGTTTACAGTGGAATCCGAGGTAAATTGGGTTTTGTATTTCCCCATTTTTGAGCGCTCTGCATGATGATTGTGGACGGTATCAAGCGCTAGCCTACAAACACGACAGCACAATTCCGTGCGCGCGCTCTCTCTCTCTCTCTCTCGCTGTCTCAAGGTGCCTGAACGATGCCTTGCCGACAGATTGGCAGTAATTAGTCGCTATAAAAAAAACGTTCACAGAAGTTCCGAGAGATAGCGTGTCACCTGTTGTTTGGCCAGCTCTGCCCGCACGGCTGAAACGGGCCATTCTCCGCGCACCAGTCTGTGTTTCTGTTGTGTGTTCGTGTGGCTATGTTTAAAACATCCTCAAGCCATTTCGTTTTTCCAGGGATTGTAACACCCCTGTCCGTTTCAACAGACGTTGAGAACACTAACTCGCTAGCAGCAAATGTGAATGTGAACTCGCTCGGATACCGGTAGTTTAGCGACTTGCGAAGTCGAACATCCTATTCTGAAACGTCGCCGTCGGGCTGCCTGTCAGCAAGAGGGAGAAAAGTTCAGCGGAGTTGAAGGAATGACCGCATTGACGCGTTTTATTTTGTGATGAGTCACTACTGCAGACTGGCTAATAATTGTATGCCCATTAAAATGGGTATTTAGCATTGCCTATTCATTTTGTTCTACTGATGGCTGGTCGCACCGGTGCGCCTAAAAATATTGTTTAGGCGCACTACTGAAAAAAATGGGCGCATGTGCGACCAAATTGGTCGCACTCTGGAGCCCTGTCTTGTAAAAAATGTCCATGCAAAAGTAACACAAATGGTTATGATCTGTTATCTGTACAAAATGCATTACTGTATCTGTAACTCCTCTGCAAAAATGTTTGAAACAGACATCAATATCTTGAGCAAAGTCAGAGCACGTACTGTAGGATAACAAGTGTTTTACAATTTAAAGGAATGTTTGCAAAAGTACATCAATAACAAATTATATGGCAGACTTAAGAGGAAACCGTGTGGTGCACGCAGAGCCTCCGTAAGACATAAGCAGAATACGCAGAGTGCTTGGGGCTCCAACCAGTTCTTGGGGCACCAACCAATTTGCCCACAACATTGAAGCCTCTTAAATTGAGATTGACTTAAAAAAGTCATGAAAGAAATATTGAAAACATATATTTATTAGTTGGTAGATTATTATTATCATTGTTAGGCCTATATTTAATTATGAGGGGGGGCTCCTGATCAGTTATGCTTAGGGCCTCCAAAAACCTTTGCAGTGGCCCTGGGTGCACGTGTACAGTGAAGAAGTATTCAGTGTTGTAAGTATATCATTGCTGCAATTACACTTATAATTATCAAAATACTTCATCAGTCCCTTGTAATTACTGTTATTTGCGTTAAGGCTTAAAAAAACATGTTGATTCAAAAAGCACACTTAATGTCAGAAAAACAAACTCCAGATTGTAACCGTGCATTAGCTGTGTAACTGAGATCATCTTAGGGAGCTGCGCGCACGCACGCACACACGCACGCACGCACGCACGCACGCACGCACGCACGCACGCACGCACACACACACTCACTCACACACACACATATACATGTGTACGTCTTTTAGGAGAGGAGAAGAACTCTAAATATGATTATTTTACTAGCTAGACATCTGCTGAATGATGACTCACATTCACCCAGTCTATCAAAAAAACCCAGCTGCACTTCCCGTAAGACACACACACACACACACACACACACACACACACATATACGCGCACACACACGCGCATACACATACACACACACACAAACACAACCATTCATTTTCTGTTTCTACCTTCTAGCGCATCTATAGCAGAGCGGAAATTGATGAGCTTTCCAAAACAGCATCCAAAACGCGATCAGGTGAGCAGGGTTGCCAGATGAGACATGATTTTCCAGCCCCCCCCCCAAAAAAATGCTCAAAACGCGCCTGGAAGCATTAAATCCTGCCCAATTTGAACGAAATTCTTTTGATTCCTATGGCCATAAATGTACAGAGAAAACCCGCCCAATCTGTTTTCACCCGCAGACGGCCTTCTTAAGCAGCCCATTCGCGCAGGAAACCGCCCAATCTGGCAACACTGCAGGTGAGATGGAGAGATGAAGTCCTTGCTGGCACACACAGTTCATTTTTTCTTCTCATCTCCAGTCCATCCTCCTGCTTTGATTACAGTGATGATCTGTCATTATTAGAGATGCACCGGATCCGGATCTGGCAGGATAATAGGGCTTTTCTCAGGATCCGGATTTGGCAGGATAATAGGGTTTTTCACAGGATCCGGATCCGGCAGGATCTTAATCAGTGGATCCGGTATCCGGCAGTTACCTAAAAATCAGGATTTGGTGCATCTCTAGCCTACATTTTTCAGTCAGTCTTTCACAACCCCAATTGCTGCATGGAGTGAAAGCCCTTTGGAAGCGGCCAGTGCAGGCAGTGTGGCAGTAAGCCAATGAGTCTAAAAAATAGTTTGAGCCAACGTAATAAAAAGGTCCCACTTGTGCGAGTAGGCTATGTGTTTCAACCCTTTCGTAGGATCCGGTATCCGGTTCCGGATCCGGCAGGATCTTAAGCAGTGGATCCGGTATCCGGCAGGATCCTAAAAATCAGGATCCGGTGCATCTCTAGCAATTATTGTACACTTCATTTCATTACCGAAACTCAATGAACTGTAGGCCTATCAAACAATGTTTTGATGGTTACCCGTAATTAAGAACAGTCAAGGATTATTGACGTTACAGTGAAACTACAACATGTGTAACTTACTATCAATATGATTGCAGAGCAAAACAATCTTATTTCAGAAATGGTTTACCTGCTCTGACCTACTAAGGCAAAGTGCAGTAACTATGCATATTTTTTCTAAATTGAGTTTAGACTG
>NC_085875.1:1099917-1102417 GCF_034702125.1 Engraulis encrasicolus | reverse complement strand
CATATTATTTTGCTTTGCCAAACGCACGCTGTTCAGGAGAGTAGATCAAGAGCAATACATTGTGATGTACTGTAGGAAGGAAAATGCAGGTGAGGAGGCGTACATACATTCCTACTTCATCTGTCTTCATGTGTGTTAAGTGCCAATATCTCCAGACTGTGCCAAAGCACACACCAATTTGCAGCAATGATGACACACGGTGATGGACAAATTGGTAGTAGCCCGCAGTGTAGTCAGTCACAGACGCCTGTCCTTCTGTGCATGTCATGAAAAGGAAGAAAGGAGTCGCACACTGGAGCTGAATGCAAAATGAAAAGCTGTATTAAACAAAGCCGAAAAAAGTTAATAAAACCGACAGACAGGGGACAAACGTTTCGGGTCTAGCCCATCATCAGTGTTCCATATGCTCAGGATAAGACATTGGCGCTGACGCCACCCCACCATTACTCTTCTGTGCATGTCAAAACCGCTCGAGTTACTATCAGACGCATGTACTCATGTGCAGGGCCGAATTAACGCACAGGCTAGATATGGCTGAAGCCTAGGGGGCCCCCACCTACCAGGGGCCCCCTGATTGGCCAAAAGTGAAAAGTGGCAGACCCGTGACAAGATGCAAAATTGAAAATTCATCTGTGGTGTTGAGTACCGTTGGTAGAAGTGTAATCCTTAATTCCTAACTCGTAATTATGACACTGTCGATGTAAATTTGTCACAAAATGTGCCCTCTGAGAGGCCCCACAGCAACCTGTAGCCTAGGGGCCCCAAGCCATCTTAATCCGGCCCTGCTTCTGTGCATGTCAAAACTGCTAGAGAGAGAAGTTAGATTACTATCAGATTAAACTGACGCTGCATTGGACACGTGCAGAGGAGTCAGCTGACGCCCCTGGAAAAAAAACAATCATATATTTTGCTTTGCCAAACGCTGTTCAGGAGGGTGGTTCAAGAGCAATAAATTGTGATGTACTGTATAGGAAAATGCAGGTGAGGAGGCGTACATACATTCCTACTCATGTCTTCATGTGTGTTAAGTGCCAATATCTCCAGACTGTGCCAAAGCACACATCAATTTGCAGCAATGATGGCACACAGTGATGGACAAATTGGTAGTAGCCTGCAGTGCAGTCACAGACGCAGGTCCTTCTGGGCATGTCATGAAAAGGAAGAAAGGAGTCGCACACTGGAGCTGAATGCAAAATCAAAAGCTGTATTAAACAAAGCCGAAAAAAGTAAATAAAACCGACAGACAGGGGACAAACGTTTCGCGTCTAGCCCATCATCAGTGTTCCATACGCTCAGGATAAGACATTGGCGCGGACGCCACCCCACCATTACTCTTCTGTGCATGTCAAAACCGCTCGAGAGAGTACTCATGTGCAGGGCCGAATTAACGCACAGGCTAGATATGGCTGAAGCCTAGGGGCCCCCACCTACCAGGGGCCCCCTGATTGGCCAAAAGTGAAAAGTGGCAGACCAAAATTGCAAAGATGCAAAATTGAAAATTCATCTGTGGTGTTGAGTACCGTTGGTAGAAGTGTAATCCTTAATTCCTAACTCGTAATTATGACACTGTCGATGTAAATTTTGTCACGAAATGTGCCCTCTGGGAGGCCCCACAGCAACCTGTAGCCTAGGGGCCCCAAGCCATCTTAATCCGCCCCTGCTTCTGTGCATGTCAAAACCGCTAGAGAGACTCGTTACTATCAGATTAAACTGACGTTGCATTGGACACGTGCAGAGGAGTCAGCTGACGCCCCTGGAAAAAAAACAATCATTTATTTTGCTTTGCCAAACGCTGTTCAGGAGAGTGGATCAAGAGCAATACATTCTGATGTACTGTAGGAAGGAGAATGCAGGTGAGGAGGCGTACATACATTCCTACTCATGTCTTCATGTGTGTTAAGTGCCAATATCTCCAGACTGTGCCAAAGCACACACCAATTTGCAGCAATGATGGCACACGGTGATGGACAAATTGGTAGTATCCCGCCGTGTAGTCAGTCACAGACGCATGTCCTTCTGTTCGTGTCAAAACCACCAGAGAGAGGAGTTACTGTATATCAGATTAAACCAGGGGTTCCCAAACATTTTTCCCTGCGCACCCCCTTGTACATTTTCAATGTGGTTCGCGCACCCCCTGAGCAAATATTTTGGTGTGCTGACGGCCGCGCAAGTATGGATTCACTGTTCATTCACTGCACATTGAGCACAGTGATTTTTGGGGAATTCTCTTTTCCAATAGTATTGGAATTAAACACTTAAGATGGACCCTTCCAGCATATAATGCACCATACTATTAAAAACGACTTAATCTTCATTAATGCTAGATAGCAACTCACATATCCACCATTGCTTTATGGCAGGCCGCGCACCCCCAGGGGTGCACGCACCACAGTTTGGGAAACCCTGGATTAAACTGATGCTGCATTGGACACGTGCAGGGGCATCAGCTGACGCCCCTGGAAAAATCAATCACATATTTTGCTTTGCCAAACGCACGCTG
>NC_085875.1:1042417-1094917 GCF_034702125.1 Engraulis encrasicolus | reverse complement strand
TGGCCGTCTTTGCTTTGCCTCGCCCCGCCTCGCCTCTGCTTTCTGCAAAAGAATGCAGACTTGTACAGTACGACTTGGTGACTTTGTTTGGTGACATGCGCTATGCGAGGCGGCTGTCACAGTCACAGCTGTGCTGTGCTATGTTCAGAGAGCATGTAAAAGTAATCACTTCTTCTTCCCGGAAAAATCTTTTCTCATGTAATGAAAAGGCTTGGTGTGACACACAGACAGCACAGAGTAGTACAATTAGAGCGTTTGGCAAGCTGTTTCCAGCACATTTTTGAAGTATTTTATGACAGCTACAGTACAACAAGCCTGTTGAAAAGCGTTAAAGATAGTTTAGATGATGGCCAAATTCAGCAAAAAGCAAACTTCTTGCCTTTTTAAGCAGACAAACCTCACATGTTGGAATTGACACCCCGACTATTGTCTATGTACACACTGACTCGTATTGCAATTCTAAAATTAGCTCACACCAAGACTAGCTCTTCCGTATCCGTTTTACTGTATCAAATCTTTGCAGCATGTGATTGGCCAACTGTCTACTGAAAACTGAGGTTCATACTAACTGTAGGGCTGTAACCCATCATTTGCTACGTTTACATGAGACATTTAATTCGGAATTAACTGACTTTAATTCTGAATAAAGCTTAATTCCGCTTTTAAAACGTCATGTAAACACCTCTTAATTCAGACTTAAAGGAAAGATCAAAGTAAACTCGATGGAACTATTTAATTATGAATTATTAATTCTGAATTAAAAACATCAGGTAAACAGTGACTGTGATCTGTATGCCAGAGTACAATGGCCTGCACTGGCTACCAGGAGACCCACCCACTGGCTAGTGTTGCCATATGTGTCTGATCAAATCCCGCCCAAAAGGTTCTCAAAACACTCCAAAATGTGCTAAATTCTGCCAAAATTCAGCAAATTACATTGACTTCTGGGGGCCCAAAACGGCGGAAAAAAACGCCAAATGGCCAATTTTTCCCATTTTTACCCGCAGACGCTCATCCCAAGTAGCCCAATTGGGCGGGCACCCGCCCAATCTGGCAACACTGCCACTGGCAGACTTTTACAAGGCAATACTTGGACTACTGCCACCTACTGCAGCCTAATCACAGTGAGGAACATTGACTCTGATGGCCTTCCTGCCTTTCCTACCATTTTCTACACTGTTTTCATACTGAACAGGGGAAAAGGGCATTTGCTTTTTCTGCCCCCACCTCATGGAACAATTACAAAAGGGTTTTAAATTGACAGAACTGATTCCATTGAGCGATTTTAATTCCAGACAGAGAGCACTTGAGACTTATCTGTTGAAGCCCATTGTCTGTAATTGTTTGAATTGTTTTGATTTGTTTTACTTGATTTGATGTTTTATTTTATTTGTTACTTTATGCAACTGAAATTTTAATTTCGCAACTTGTGCTGCCACATAGCCAGGACGCCCTGGTAAAAGAGATTTCTAATCTCAACGGGTCGTTTTTTTCCTGGCAAAGTAAAGGTTTAAACAACAACAACAAAAACGCCTTCCTTCGAAACCACTTCACTGTATATCCAGACAGTGAGAAAGAAGCCCAAGTTCCAGACCATCGCACCACTGCAACACATATCAGCCCCCCTATCTTCTAAAGCAGAAAATCCATACAAGTTGTCTGGGACACAAAATGGGGTAGAATTTAGAGAAAAAGCAATGAGAAAATGCTGTAAATGTTCAGCGTCAACGTTTAAACCCCCCCATAAACAGTTCACACCTGTCCACGGTGATGAACAGAGGAGCAGTTGGGAATGTGACAGCGCGGATATTGAGGATTTCATTGCTGGTGCACACAGACCTGATTGTTGTTTGGCCTGTGGTGGGACGGAGAGACCAGGGCCGGATGAAGATGGCCTGGGGCCCCTAGCCTACAGGTTGCTGTGCTCCCCCCGCCAAGACGGCATATTTCTAAAAATATTCATAGACAGCGTCATAATTACGAGCTAGAAATTCAGGATAACATATCTACCCACTGTACTCAACACGATGGATTAACTTTTTGCAATGTTGCATCTTGTCACATATCTGCAATTTTTCACTTTTGGGCAATCAGGGGCCCCCTGGCAGGTGGGGGGCCCTAGGATGCAGCCATATCTAGCCTGTGCATTAATCCGGCCCTGGAAGAGACCGATCACTGCACAGTCTGTTTGGCCTGGGGGAGGGGAGGGAGAGAGCGATCACTGAGAGCAGTCTGTTTTGGCTCTGTCAGGCATGGCTGGACTGGCCATAAGGCAGACAGGGCATTTGCCCGGTGGACTGTTAATGATTTTAGCCTGGTCCTCCCCTCATTAGGAAGTAGGGGTATCAGTCCTAACCATTGACAGTCAATAGAATGGACGCCAAATCAACGCTATTTGCCATTCAACGCTTTGAAGCCAGATTTGGGAACATTCCAACTTACATTCCACCTTAGCAACGCCAAACGCAGGTGCTGATTGGACAACAATAAGACTTCTAACGGTCAATCAAACCATGTTCTGATGCTCATTGGTCAATTTAACTTTTAATATCTCTCTAAAATAAAACATCACCACAAAAAATCACCACCCTGGTAAGTTGGAGAGCAAGGGGACCTACTAGTTGAGCGAAAAATGATCCCCCTGGAGTGGCATTTAAGGGAGATACAGGGTTTTATGTCTCTCATAGGAATGAATGGGATTTGGCCATTTTTTGGTCTTTTTGGGTCCAACCTTGGCTCCAACTTGGCTTCAACAATGAAATAGAATTTTGGCCTCCATTCTATTTACTCTCAATGGTCCTAACAGCTGACCTCTCCGAGCCAGATTAAAATATTCATTTTGGCTGTTGTGGTCAAAATAGCCTGTAAAAGATGACTAAAAATGTTGTCACAGGCGTCATTGTCTCTCTCAATGACTGGGGGACCTGTCTTGGCTGAAAATGCCCAGCCTGATTTTTCATTCCAGTCCAGGCCTGCTGTCAGGACATCCTGCCAATAGGGGTGGATGTGGATGCACTTGGCCTCTCCATGGCCTCGTGAATTTGTCAATGAATTTAGCCACCACACCCTTTATCTAGTACAGTGATTCTCAAACTGGTGGGCCCTGAAGGCATTCCAAGTGGGCCTTGAAATCATTTTCCAAAAATGATAATCATATTTTGGTGTGTGTTGTTGTTGATTTATTTGAGTTTTATTCTTAATTGGGTCAGAGGTGGGCCCCGAACATTTTTGACAATTTTGAGTGGGCCCCAAGTTGAAAAAGGTTGGGAACCCCTGATCTAGTACATAGGCCTGCACACATACAGTACAGCCACGTACGGTACGGTACGGTATACACGCACACACACGCGCACGCATGCACGTACGCATGCACGCACACACACACACTCAAAGAAAAGATGTCAGGTGTGTTTGTTTCTACCACCTCTCCATTGATCTGTGGGTTTTGGAAAGGCTTTATTTAAAACAAGATTTGACGCCTCAATCTGCTCTTCAGCGATAGCTCTACCTATCTCTTAACACACACACAAAAAATCGACTCAAAGAGAACAAAGTCAGATAAAGGCAGAGAGGGTGAAACGAAGTTTTATCCATTTCTTTCTTTTCGTTCTCTTTTTTTCCTCTTTGTATCTGCTTTTCCACCTCCCTCCCTCCCTCCATCCCTCCCTCTCTCCCATCCTCCCCCCCTCTCTCCTCATCCTCCCTCCCTCATCCTTGCACCTCCTTTTCTCCATGTCTTTTCTTGATCCTGTGCTATAGCAGTATGTATCTCTTCTCCTCGTCTCTTGATCCTGTGCTACAGCTGCATGTGTCTCTTCTCCTCGTCTCTTGATCCTGTGCTACAGAGGCATGTGTCTCTTCTCCTCGTCTCTCTTGATCCTGTGCTATAGCTGCATGTGTCTCTTCTCCTCGTCTCTCGTGTCTGTGCTATAGAGGCATGTGTCTCTTCTCCTCGTCTCTCGTGTCTGTGCTATAGCAGTATGGATCTCTTCTCCTCGTCTCTCGTGTCTGTGCTATAGCCACATGTGTCTACTCTCCTCTTTTCTCGTGTCTGTGCTATAGCTGCATGTGTCTCTTCTCCTCGTCTCTCTTGATCCTGTGCTATAGCTGCATGTGTCTACTCTCCTCGTCTCTTAATTCTGTGCTATAGCCACATGTGTCTCTTCTCCTCGTCTCTTGATCCTGTGCTATAGTGGCATGTGTCTCTTCTCCTCGTCTCTCGTGTCTGTGCTATAGCTGCATGTCTCTTCTCCTCGTCTCTTGATCCTGTGCTACAGCCACATGTGTCTACTCTCCTCGTCTCTTGATCCTGTGCTATAGCCACATGTGTCTCTTCTCCTCGTCTCTTGATCCTGTGCTATAGAGGCATGTGTCTCTTCTCCTCGTCTCTTGATCCTGTGCTATAGCTGCATGTGTCTCTTCTCCTCGTCTCTTGATCCTGTGCTACAGAGGCATGTGTCTCCTCTCCTCTCCTCGTCTCTTGATCCTGTGCTATTGCCACATGTATCTACTCTCTTCTCCTCGTCTCTCTTGATCCTGTGCTATAGCCACATGTGTCTACTCTACTCTCCTCTTGATCCTGTGCTACAGAGGCATGTGTCTCTTCTCCTCGTCTCTCGTGTCTGTGCTGTATTGATCACCGCTCGCCGCTCACCGCTCTGCAATAGGAGAAATGGAGCCGTCACAGGCAGCTGACACTGCTGGCGCTACCTGCCGTAATGAATTCCTGAGCAGGAGGAATGGCCTTCCTCACCGCAGCCATATTACGCCACAGCCACTGTATTAGCACACCGGACAGAGTAGGATCACAGGGATGGAATAGAGGACACTGACACTACAGGTAGCATAGTAGATGCAGTATATGTACTATTGTCTGTATTGTGTGTCTACTATGTAGTATAGTGTGTATTGTGTGTATACTATGTAGAATAGTTGTGTCCTGTGTGTGTATGTGATCCATTCTACGCCACCGGCACTGTGTTAGCACAGCGGACTTGAATAGAGGACACTGGCACTACAGGTAGTGTAGTAGATGCAGTATATGTACTGTTGTCTGTATTATGTGCATACTATGTAGCATAGTGTGTATTGTGTATGTGATCCCTTCTACGCCACCGACACTGTATTAGCGTACAAGACACAGCCGACCTGCGGGCTGGAATATAGGACACTGGCACTACACGTAGTATATAGTATATAGTATATAGTATGTAGTGTAGTATAATCTGTAGGCCTATTGTGTGTGTACTATGAAGGATATTGTATATTGTGTGTGTGATCCATTCTACACCACTGGCACAGTATAAGCACACCGGACACAGTATTAGCACACCGGCACTGTATTATTAGCACACCGGACTGGAATAGAGGACACTGGCACTACAGATCGTATAGTAGATGCAGTATATGTACTATTGGCTGTATTGTGTGTGTATACTATGTAGCATAGTGTGTATTGTGGGTGTACGATGTAGAATAGTGTGTATTGTGTGTGTGTGATCCCTTCTACACCAAGGCACTGTATTAGCACAGCGGACACAGCCGACCGTGGGCTGGAATAGAAACACTGACACTACAGAACAGGTAGTATAGTAGCCTATATGTAGTATAGTGTGTTGTGTATATTACTGTATGTAGAATAGTGTGTATTGTGTGTATACTAATATTGTATTGTGTGTGTGTGATCCATTCTACACCACCGGTACTATATAAGCACAGCGGACAGAGCCCACAACAGGATGGAATATAGGACACTCACACACTACAGGTAATTTAGTAGCCTATATATAGTATATGTAGTTTAATCTGTAGGCCTATTGTGTGTACTATGAAGGATAGGCCTATATTGTGTGTGTGATCCATTCTACGCCAACGGCACTGTAGGCTATTAGCAAAACGGACAGACAACCACCAGATAGAATATAGGACACTGGCACTACAGGTAGTGTAGTTTATGTGTAGTATACTGTAAGTAGTATTGTGTATCTAGAATAGTGTGTATTGTGTGTGTGTGATCCATTCTACGCCACCGGTACTATATTGGCACACCAGACACAGTATTAGCACAGCGGACTGGAATAGAGGACACTCACACTATACTAGGTAGTGTAGTATACTGTATGTAGTATACTTTATGTAGTGTAGTATTTATTGTGTGTGTGATCCATTCCACGCCACCAGCACCGTGTCTGTGTCTGTGTCCCTGTTCACATGTGTGGTTTCAGTTATGTGTGAAGTGCAAAACAAATCCCACCAGATACACACACACACACACACACACACACACACACACACACACACACACACACACACACACACACACACTGTAAGAACCCAAAACGTAATAACTGCCCATAACGTAATAACTGCCCATAACGTAATAATTTGGGCGTAATAAAACCCATAACGTAATAACTTGCCCATAACGTAATAAAAATTCCTTACCCATAACGTAATAACGTTCTGCCCATAACGTAATAAGTTATTACGTTATGGGCATGTTATTACGTTATGGGTCTTACACTAAAAAAAAGCTTTGATAATGTAATAACGATGCCCATAACGTAATAACTGCCAGTAACGCACAGATGACTTCAGTATTTGCAATGCACTTTACTATTGTACTGTTCATATTTCGTCTGACCTCTATTGTTGCAGCAAATAACAGTGACTGGATATTTAAGTGGGCTTGCAGAGCAAGGCCAGATTCTAGTAATCTCTAAGTCAGTGGTTCCCAAACCTTTTTCCCCGCGCACACATTTCACATTTCAATGTGGTTTGCGCACCCCCTAAGCAAATGTTGCACCACCGCACATTTTGGGTAATCCTGATTTCCAATCGATCTGATGTTTTTTTTCTGCCATAATTAAAATAGAACTTATTGCATGACAAGTCTGTGAGTTAAAAATTACACTTCAGATGGATCCTTCCAATTAAAACTACCTGACGTTCATTCATACTGGATAAAAAAACACACATATCCACCCTGCTCTATTCAGCTCGGGCACCCCCTGGTGACAGGCCGCGCACCCCCAGGGGTGCACGCACCACAGTTTGGGAAACCCTGCTCTAAGTAAAGTTTATGCTTGCTTGCTTGCTTTATTCTCTTGTGCAGGGCGGTAAAAATAGAAAATGGATCTCCTACTAGGCCTTTCCAGATAGAGACACCGTTCAAACACTAAAACGACCGGCTCGGCTTGGAGATCATTTGTTCTGCTATAGCGTGTCCGTGTCTCTTGTCGTTTTTCCGCTTTTTGGCGATTTTGTGCAAGTTTGGGTCCCCATTGAAAACAATGGTAGAACCTTCATGAACCAAGGTTCCGCCACTCTAGAGATCAGAGTGTAGGAGGCCTTTTCATTCATAAAACATCAACACTTTCGCGTTGTTAGTGAGCTCTATGGGATGTCTCCAAATTGTCAAAGTTTCATCTCCCAACCCCCATTACTTTTTAAATGGCAGGTGTGTAAAAACGACAGGGCTTTTACATGGGTTTTCCCATTGAGGCTTAAAGTGCCTTTTTCAAGAGGTCAGCGCATGTCCCACAAGAGGTCCATTTGTGACTGAACCTATAAACTTCATTCAGAGACTGTTAGAGAGATCACACGTATGACTCCGATCAGTAAGCAGGACACGTGCCAATTCCTTTTAGTTTTTTAGCAACATCAAGCTAAAGACAAAAAAACTGTTTCTGATTCTGCCCTCTGCCTTAGAGCACCATACTAACTGCCATTCAGTCAATCAGAACAGGTGCAGCCAATATAGGGTTCCATCTCAACTGTCACTTTCTCTCAACATTCTATTCTTAACGAGCAACTGCTCTGTAGTTCTAGAAGTCTATTGTTCAGCTCTTCAATGCAATGTAATATTGTCTTGCTGAAATGCTTTTCATAGGCAGCTGCTTGGCCCAATGGTAATAGTCCTGCAATATGGAGGTTGGGAGCTTGAATCCCACTCGGACTCATGTTGATTTTCAAAATTATATCATAGGCAGTGTTCCTTATCCAGTTTAAAAAATACCATGTATGTCATTTAGTATCAATGACAAAGGTGCTGGATTAGAGATATGGAGGTTGGGAGTTCGAATCCCACTCGAACCCATGTTGATTTTCAAAATTATATATGCAGTGTTCCTTAGCCAACTTCAAATACCATGTATGTCATTTAGTATCAATGGCAAAGGTCCTGGATTACAGATATGGAGGTTGTGAGTTCGAATCCCACTCGGACCCATGTTGATTTTCAAAATTATATTATATGCAGTGTTCCTTAGCCAACTTAAAATACCATGTATGTCATTTAGTATATCCCCAAAACGCAGAGCTACAACACTTTCAAGATGGCTGAATCCAAGATGGCTGAATTGTTTGGCCCATAACTTCTGACTGGGTGGATGGATTTTTTTCCAACATTTCTTTTAGCTTTGTTTTCTCAATAGTACTTTGTTTCATCTCTGCCCCAAAAGGCAAGCCCGCTTCCAGCATTTTCTGTGAGAATGCAATCTATCCTTATCCTCTGCATTTCCTATGTGTTCAATCCAATTGTCTAACTACGAAGTTTTTAGCTATTATAATAATGACAAATACATAGCCTACAGTATTCAAAATTTCAACTCCTTTAATGCAAACATTTGAACTGCAAATTTCATACATGAACTACACAAATAGTGAAATTAAATGTCTTTTGTTTGTTATACAAAAAATAATGTTAATTAAAATGACAGACTGCTATTCTGTATAAAATTCTATTTTACCAGAATACTTTTCATCATATTGAAATGTAAAACACACACACATACTGTAGCATCCTCAACATAAACATTAGGTAAAATGAGTTCAACATAAAATTGGCATTACTTTCCATAAATATCATGGCTGAAGTGTTGGAGTGTGCTGTGATCTTGCTTTGTTCTGACTCAAACTTTTAAATGTAAAAAATGTAAACAAACAAAATATGCATACTCAACATAAACATAAGGTAGAATAACATCTACATACTGTAATACTGACGTTACTTTTTCCAGTAAATGTCCTTGATCTTGTATATTCCCATAGCCTACATGACTAAGAAGTATCCACGCTTTCATCCATTGGCTGTTCTCGCATAATAAGCCTTTCAGTCGTGTGCTGAGAAGGCTGCTGCGTCCAGCAGCCTTGTACAGCTTCATGATGCTTAATTTATTGATATGTCACCTCCACAGTCGCCTTCAAGTAGGCTCTCCACAAGAGCATCTCATATATTTTTTTTGATTAAACATGGTGCACAGCTGACGGATCAGGTGTGACACTAAAGCGATGGTTCAGGGTAGATTCACCCTAATGCCATTTGAACCGTGACATCCATCCAGTAGTCCACCCAAAGTGTTTTCTGGCTTGGGCGAACATTAGCAGAGTTACCGAGTTATTGTATGGCTATTCCAAATAGCTTGGCTTAAGTGCTATTGGGCATTCACATGCATCTCCACACCTACCTCAGAAAATTAACATGTCATGACACCAAACTTCTACAGTAGTACAAATATGGTCTCTATTCACCAAACTAAGCATTTGGAAGTTTGGAAATAGTGCTGGAGTTTATTATTATCAACTCAAGCTGAATAGATTCTGTCCTGCTAAAGCTTTGCCATCAGGGGCAGAGGCAGGATCAACATCAGGGACATAGACTGAGTCACCATCAGACAAGGAGGCAGCTTCAGCACCATGGCAGAAAACTACTCCGAACCATCACTTTAAATGCCCCGAGCATGGCCATATCTTGTTCAAGGACAAAACCAATACTTTTCTGTAAAACCTCTGAAGGTTAATAGGGAGCTCCATGACACATGGGTTTTTCAGCACCAGGGGCAGAGGCATCATCAACATCAGAGACAGAGACAGGGTCACCATCAGGGACAGAGGCAGGGTCACCATCAGGAACAGAGGCAGGATCAACATCTGGAGTAGAGGCAGGGTCACCATCAGGAACAGAGGCAGGGTCACCATCAGGGGCAGAGGCAGGGTTACCATCAGGGACAGAGGCAGGGTCACCATCAGGGACAGGGGCAGGATCAACATCAGAGACATAGGCAGAGTCACCATCAGACAAGGAGGCAGCTTCAGCTAAGGCCAAGACCTTTAGGTCTGAATACGTCGAACCGGACCGAACTGTTTGATATACCTACAAAAACTGAAAAGGGACTTATGCTTCCTATGAGGACTCTTGTGCTTCCTGTGAGGACTCTTTTCAGTGTGTTCTATTTTTATTTTCAAGCAAAATAGTAAAATGGCCCCTGCTGGAAAACAGCCCCCTCTATTCTAATGAATCTATTCTCTTAATCCACTTCAATCTCAAATGTAAACTAGACTGCCTGTGCAGTCGCCTTCGACTGCTTAAGGTATATCCACGAAACGCAACGCTTCCAGTCCCCCATCATTCCTACCACTCCCGTCCACCTTTTCATAAACGTATATGATAAATACAAAATATTAAAGAAATATATTTAATATCTATACATAGATCAATGACGTGCATAGGCTTAAAACCAAATGACTATTGTGAAAATGAAGCAAAAAATGGGGCAAATGGTAACACTGTTTTAATGGTTCACTATTACAGTGAATATACCACATTAGGTACAGTGTAATAACCATTGTAGCAATATTTAATACCATGTAATACCAGTGTAACACCAAGTACCAATTTCGTACTACATCATGTATTTTTGTGTTAGTGGTATTACATGGTATTGTATATTGTTACACTGGTATTACACTAGTATTACATGGTATTAAATATTGTACATTGGTTATTACACTGTACCTGGTATTGCATATTATTACACTAGTATTACATGGTATTAAGTATTGTTACACTGTACCTAAATAATATGGTAGATTCACTGAAATGGTGAACTGTTAAAATAAGGTAGTACCGGGCAAATCAATCCACCCAGTCAGAAGTTATGGGCCAAATAAAAATTCCGCCATTTTGAAACTGTTGACCTCCAAACTCAAATCAGTTCATGAACCTACCCTAGAGCATTAACACACCAAATCTGGGACAAATCCGTCCGACTGGTCAGAAGTTATGAGCCAAACAAAAATTCGGCCATCTTGAATTCAGCCATCTTGAAAGTGTTGGCCTCCAAACTCGAATAAGTTCATGAACCTACCCTAGAGCATTAACACACCAAATCTGGGAGAAATCCATCCGACTGGTCAGAAGTTATGAGCCAAAAAAAAATTCGGCCATCTTGAATTCAGCCATCTTGAAAGTGTTGGCCTCCAAACTCGAATACGTTCATGAACCCACCCTAGAACATTAACACACCAAATCTGGGAGAAATCCATCCACCCAGTCAGAAGTTATGGGCCAAACAAAAATTCGGCCATCTTGAATTCAGCCATCTTGAAAGTGTTGACCTCCAAACTCGAATCAGTTCATGAACCTACCCTAGAGCATTAACACACCAAATCTGGGAAAAATCCATCCACCCAGTCAGAAGTTACGGGCCAAACAAAAATTCGGCCATCTTGAATTCAGCCATCTTGAAAGTGTTGACCTCCAAACTCGAATCAGTACATGAACCTGCCCTAGAGCATTCACCCAAAAAATCTGGGACAAATCCAAACATCCGTTCAAAAGTTATCGCGTTAACACGAAAGACCTTACGCGGCGGCGGCGGACGCGGATGCGGCGGCGGCGCACGCAAAACCATTACATCCCCGACGCTCCGCGTTTCGGGGATATAATTACCTCCACCAAGGAGGTAATGTTTTCGGTCGCGTTGGTTTGTCTGTCTGTTTTTCTGTCTATTTGTCAGCAGCATAACTCAAAAACTAAACATTTTTGGACAAAACTTTGTGGGTTTGTTGATAATGACCCAAGGAAGAAGTGATTAAATTCTGGGGGTGATCCGGATCACGAACCGGAACCAGGACTTTTTTAAAGATACTGTCAGGAGGATAGCTCAAAAACGAATCAAGTGATTTGGACGAAACTTTGTGGAGCTATTAGTAATGACACAAGGAACAAGTGATTAAATTCTGGTGGTGATCCGGATCACGAACCGGAACCAGGACTTTTCAAAAGATTCTTCACTTTCTAGACGCCCCCTAGTGACCAGAAATTGAATTGCGAGAACAGCACTAAAACAAGGCAGAAAGATTTAGGGTGTAACATGGTCAAATGTGTCAAGCAGCATCCTAGGCGGAAGTCTGCGCTCTCTGAGTGCTTCTTGTTACATTTTATTTACTGAATAAAATTTAGATAGTTAACAATTTAGTATTATTAGCATGGTTAGCAATACCTGTCAACCACCTTTAGCTAATGTTAACTTAAAACACTTGGCTACACATTTACCATTGTTGCTATTTGACGCTATTGGCTTTTTTATGTTTCAAATGGGCCCAAATGATTACATTACTGGCAGTTATTACGTTATGGGCATCGTTATTACATTATCAACGCTTTTTTTTAGAGTAAGGCCCATAATGTAATAACCTGCCCATAACGTAATAACTTATTACGTTATGGGCAGAACGTTATTACGTTATGGGTAAGGAATTTTTATTACGTTATGGGCAAGTTATTACGTTATGGGTTTTATTACGCCCAAATTATTACATTATGGGCAGTTATTACGTTATGGGCAGTTATTACGTTTTGGGTTCTTACACACGCACACACACACACACACACACACACACACACACACACACACACACACACACACACACACACACACACACACACACACATATACACACACACTTCTGGAGAACACTTTTGGAGTAGCTTTAGCCGATTGGAGCACATAAACACACGCACGCACGCACGCACGCACGCACGCACGCACGCGCTTACACACTCACTCTCACACACACACACACACACACACACACACACACACACACTCACTCACTCACGCACGCACGCACGCACGCACGCACGCACGCACGCACGCACGCACGCACGCACGCACGCACGCACGCACGCACGCACGCACGCACACACACACACACACACACACACACACACACACACACACACACACACACACACACACACACACACACACACACACACACACACACACACACACCAACATATTCATGCTGAAAGGTCAACCAGAGTCCATTTTGGGATATTCAAGACCCTCCCGGTTGGTAGGCTACAGCTTTGTGCCTCAGGGTTGGACTGGAATGAACAACAAGGCCGGGCATTCTTAGTCAAGACCAGTCCGCAAGGCATTGAGAGAGACAATGAAGCCAGTGACAACCATCTTAGTCATCTAATAATATCAGTTATTTTGACCCCAACAGCCAAAATTAACAAAAGGAAAAAATAGCGAGCGCTCTATAGTCTTTTCTCCAGGTTGAAGGGGTGCATCTGGTTATTTCCTTTTAGAGCTTGACAGACTTTTGAACTGTATCCAAAACACTCTCCTTTGAGTCAAGGTAGTTGAAGTATTAAAAACCCTTTATTTTACATCGGGGTAAACATGTTAAAAACGCCGACCGGTTTCAGCCGTCTGGCCTTCATCTAACCACGCCCTGATGAAGGCCAGACGGCTGAAACCGGTCGGCGTTTTTAACATGTTTACCCCGATGTAAAATAAAGGGTTTTTAATACTTCAACTACCTTGACTCAAAGGAGAGTGCTTTGGATACAGTTCATAAGTCTGACAAAATTAACATTTAAATCTGACTCAGAGAGGTTTTCTGTAGCTGCTGCATGAGGATTGATACCATAACATACTCATGAACGGCCATCCGGGTACTTTGCTCCTAAATGTGCGTTACGCCCCTTTATGGGTGAAAACAAACCGAATGTCTCATCAACTTACATGCTACATCGGCTTGCCTAAATTAACACAGTCCATGCTTCAGCCACGGCTTTTTGGCTATGTCATTTGAACAGCCGTCAACACAACACGTTTTCGGCATGTTGCGCGTGAACAACGCTAGTCTACAGGTCCGTATCTTTTGTTTATTAAACCCCAACATCTCCAATTGACTTGCATGGGCTGTTTTCCCCCACAAATGGGCGTAACGCACATGGAAAACGTCACGCCGTTCATGAGAATACATGGGAAGGCCGAACCAAAATCATCAGCAGTCCAGCGGGCAAATGCCCCGTATGCCCTCTATGGCCCGTCCAGCTTTGTAGTCATCTAATAATATCAGTTATTTTGACCCCAAGAGCCAAAATTAACATTTAAATCTGACTCAGAGAGAGGTTTTCTGCTCCTCCTTGGACAATTTTCTTTGGTTACAGCGCCCCCTTTCTCTCTCTTTGTCCACTATTCCCTGACTTCATGTTATGAGGATGACGGCTTGTTTCTTTTTTTGTTTTATGTTTTTGTTTTTGTGTTTACTAAAAATCTAATAAAAAGTTCATCACAAAAAAGAGAGGTTTTCTGTAGCGGCATGATGACTGATATTATGACATGAAAGGGAAGGCCAGGCCAAAATCATCAGCAGTCAGGGGGTGCTGTGGCGCAGCGCGTTAAGCCCCCCACACTTGGGCTTGCATGCCCATGGGGACCCTGGTTCGAGTCCGGATGGGGTAATTTCCCGACCCTACCCCATCTCTCTCCACACTCACTTCCTGTCGCACCTTCACTGTCCTATCCGAAATAAAGGCCCAAAAAGCCCATAGAAATATCTTTTAAAAAAAAATCATCAGCAGTCCATCGGGCAAATGCCCTGTGCGCCCTCTAAGGCCCGTCCAGTCCAGCGCTGCGGCTCCCCTCACGTTCATTAGTAATGTGGCTGAGAAGCCAATTGGCTGAGGACAATGCAGGAGTGAAACGAGTATAATAAGCTCCGTGAAACTCCATTTTGAAAACTTGAGAAAATGTAATGAATGGCCTTGCTGTGTGTGTGTGTGTGTGTGTGTGTGTGTGTGTGTGTGTGTGTGTGTGTGTGTGTGTGTGTGTGTGTGTGTGTGTGTGTGAATGGCCTTTCTCTCTCCATCATTTACTCCGTGCAGCCCGAGACGAGACGGCGGTGTGTGTGTGTGTGTGCGTGTGTGTGTATGTGTGTGGGGGGGGAACTAGAGAAAATGAAGTACGGTAGGGGTGTGTGTGTGTGTTTGTGTGTGTGTGTGTGTGTGTGTGTGTGTGTCTTTGTGTGTGCCTTTGTGTGTCTGCGTCTGTGTGTGTGTGCGTCTGTGTGTGTATGTATGTGCTGTATGTGTGTGTGTGTGTATGTGTGTGTGTGTGTGCGTCTGTGTGTGTATGTATGTGCTGTATGTGTGTGTGTGTGTGCTGTATGTGTGTGTGTGTGTGTGTATGTGTGTGTATGTGTGTGTGTGCGTGCGTGTGTGTGTGTGTGTGTGTGTACCATACAGTACAGTATGTGCTGTTTCTGTGAAAAACTAAAAAAGAGAATAAAACAAAAGACACATGCCAACATATTCACATAGAAAGGTCAAACTGAACAATATAAATGGATACGGGAATAATAAAAAGGAAACTGAAGTAAATGATAGAAGTCCGCAACACTGCAACTTGAAAAAGGACGAAGGTCAGAAACGTCGTGCAAATAAATCACTGGGAGCATTACAGTAACAGTGTTGCGGACTTCTATCATTTATTTCAGTTCCTTTGTTTTTGTCCAGCACCTGTACCACTGATGTGCGCCCATTCTCTACCTTCTTCAATAATAAAAAGGAAACCATACTGGCTATTGTTCACACGCACAGAAATGTATTTTTGTTCACAAAATCACTCATTGCATTTTTACCTCAGTCTATTTCTGAAGCCTTGTGTTGTTTTTCTTGAGTTAAAGTCAATTTCTCGATTCTTTCTCATTCTTCTGTTTGTTTATGATCACAATAAGGAGAGGAGAATCTATAGTGTCAGAGAAGACGGACATAAAAGGGCAGGTGTGTGTGTTGTTTGTGTGTGTGTGTGTGTGTGTATGTGTGTGTGTGTGTGTGTGTGTGTGTGTGTGCGCGAGTGTGTTGTGTGAGAGTGTGTGTGTGTGTGTGTGTGTGTGTGTGTATGTATGTGTGCGTGCATATGTGTTGTGTGTGTGTGCGTGCGCGTTGTGTGTGTGTGCGTGCGTGTGTTTTGGTCCAGTATGTGTATTGTAATAACGGAGATGTGACTCATCTCCCAGAATGCATCTCCCTAAACTACATCATGTTCTATTTTGGAACATCCAGTAGCCTACCTCTGTTCAGCTCTCTGCTCTGCCTCAAGTCAATCTTTTACGAAGCGCTGAAATGCTTATGAGACACCGTCCTGAGAATAAAAAAATATACAATTCAGGCTTATTTTAATTAGCCTGGTCCTGACCATTCCATAATACTACCATTTCATTTCGTATTCATGGTCTGGAGCTTGTGTGATCTAACGTGATTGCAGGAAGCGGGAGGTTTGCACTCAGCTATGGTTTGAAATGATTGGACAGCTCTCACCAAATCGCCAACAGTTACTCAACAACAACATACCACAGACCAGAGTAGAGGTGTGTCGTTCACGAACGAGCCGGTTCTTTTGAACGGCTCCCTGAAGTGAACGATGGGAACCGAATCACAGCTGGGGGAGCCACTCGACTGTTATTTCGTTCATTTTTCATTCATTTTAAGCACGTGACCTCCACCAGAGTAATTCAACAGAGTAACACAATTGTTGGCCTTAAAGAGTGGCAAAAACGGTCTTCAGAAGCAGGGGAATAATCAGTTGTTTGAACAAAATCACCTTGAGGTGGAGTCAAAATATTACACTCTAAACACTGAATAAATAATTAAAAAAAGAGCCAAAAGAGCCAGTTTTTTGAACGGCTCTTTGAAAGGAACGAGCCACTAAGATCCGGATCCCGTCAAAGAGCCATAAATCCCATCTCTAGACCAGAGCCATTGGCGCAAACGTTCCCCCTTTTTCCCCCACGTGGAGGTGTGGGGGGGGTGGGTGGTGTCGTTGCGCAGCCAAATCTTACAGCTGCAAACACTACACAGAAAAGGGGGGCGAGACTACCGTAGTGGAGCCAATCCTTTGGCGGAAGTACGTAGGATGACTCGCGAGGCTATATTTTAATAGCCTTCCTATGTGTACCTATGGAAACAAATTGGTAGGTTTGAGAACACCCCTCCTGCTGTTGCAATTGTTCCATGAAACAAGCCCCATTGTCATAGTGGAAAGCCCCTAGTTAGTGTAAAAGTGCAGCTGTCTGTGTTAAATGTGCCCCTAAGGAGATGATAGATAGAGCCTAGTAAACTACGATGAACATGCAAAGTGGCAGAATATTTCTGCCTGGAGAGATGTTCTTATACTGCTCTATAGGAGATCCTTTTAAAAAGACGCAATATCCATCCTTCAATAATATCACTCTATTTGTGAGAATCATTTTTTTGAAAATCTGTGTACTGAGTAGAGATGCACCAGATCCTGATTTTTAGGATTCTGCCGGATACCGGATCCACTGCTTAAGATCCTGCCGGATCCGGAACCGGATACCGGATCCTACGAAAGGGTTGAAACACATAGCCTACTCACACATGTGGGCCCTTTTTATCACGTTGGCTCAAACTATTTTGACTGAAAAGCCTCGGCTACCAGATCCTGGATCCTGGAACCGGATCCGGATCCTGTGAAAAACCCTATTATCCTGCCGGATCCGGAACCGGATCTTGGATCCTGTGCATCTCTAGTACTGAGTTGTTGTGGAGGCCTACCAAGGTGATCACGTTTATGTCTTTATGGTGTATGTAGTTCAACCAGGCTGAACCAGGTCGAACTGGTATGAATGCTAGCTTTGGTTTTCCACAGCTTTGCTAGTGGTATGCTTGTTATAGGCTTATTACATTACATTGCATTTGGCAGACGCTTTATAACCAAAGCGACTTTCAAAAGAGGACATAATCAAGCCAACATCACAAGCAAATACAAAGTGCACAGGAGATATACAGAACAACAAGTGCAGTTGCAAAGAGGGGTTATTATTATTTTTTTTTTAAAGAGTAAATAACGAGTACACACACACACAAACACACACACACACAAACTAAACTACTTATAGTCTTGCTAGTTCCGCGTGGGAAAGAGGGCTAGTACAGGCCAAATGCAGGGGGGGCAAGGTGGTCCTGCCTGGTTCACGCCGCCAAAAGCCTAACCAAACAAGAGATTAATTTTAGGTCTGTTTCTAATTGATTGGCCTAATAAGTAATGAAATTAGACACATTTAGTGTCCCATAATGTTATCACAGGCGGTACGCATGGTAAAGTGTTAACCAAAACTATACTATGTGAACGTATTGTGTATACGTGTGAAAGTGTTGTCCTGTTCAGTGTTCTGTTTTTGTTTTTGTATCTGTTCTTGGTTTTGTACTGTACTGTTTGTCCTGGGCCCCACCTCAAAAATGAGATATTTTATCTCAAGGGGCTATCCCCCTAAACAAATCAATTGAAATGTTATAACTTTGTACAATGACTTGTGCATTCTGACCTCTTACCAATCTAGCTGTCAATCCTTGTTCCTAAGTACAGCACAGCACATCTTTACACTGTATGCCCCCCACACAACACCCTCCTGCTTTGCTAGTGAGAGCTGTGGAGTGGTGTGGTGGGTAGGATGATGTTATGGCTCTTACATTGACAGCAGGACACACTGTACTGTCTGTCTATAAATGTAGGCTATACACTATGTAGCGATGGGCGGCCCTGTACTGTCTGTCTATAAATGTATACACTATGTAGCGATGGACAGCCCTGTCTATATATTTATACACTATAGACAGTCTTGGGACCCATCATTTTCCACTCTCATTTGGTCGCGACCCAATTTGTTTTTAGTGACACTCGAATGACTGGTTGCACGCTACTATCTTGCATAAACATTCTGATTTTATCTATGACGACAGATGACACCAGTTCAATCACCTATCAAAAAAGTTGTAAATTGTTGCAGGAAAGGTTGGATGTTTTTTTGGGTTTTTTTAGCGAATCAATGAATCACGATTTTTTTTTTAACACCACGGCTCCGCGACCCACCCATGACCCCTCCGCGACCCACTTTTGGGTCGCGACCCACCAGTTGAGAAACACTGCTATAGACGACCCTGCTCAGTAGCAGCAGCTGAACATCTGGTGTGTCTGAGGATGATGACACCGAACAGGAGTAGTCTGGACAGAATCATGTCAGGAGTGGTGTTGAGATGAAAATCCTGAGAGGAGCACTGTACTGTACAAGAGAGAATGTAAACGTAGTGCCAAAAAAAAGAAAAGATGTCTAAAAAGAGATGTCAATGTTGGCAATGGACAATCCTTCTACAGTGCATACTGTAAAAAATAGGCTAAATAAAAAATCCTTGTGTGAACTAAACGCACACAAACCATGAGATACTGTAGGTGCGTGTGTGTGTGTGTGTGTGTGTGTGTGTGTGTGCGTGCGTGCGTGCGTGTGTGTGTGTGTGCGTGCGTGCGTGCGTGCGTGCGTGCGTGTGTGTGTGTGTTGTGTTCGTGCGTGCGTGCATGCATAATGTCTTGTTTATTCTGCTTTTTATTCTTGTAATGTAATGTGTTGTCTAGTCTGTTTTCTATGTATGTATGCTACTGGACACCTTAATATCCCTCGAGATCAAAAAATGATACTCTACTCTACTGTAGGTATGACATGACAGTGTCGTAACAGTGTTGAAACACATGGACGTGTCATAAACTTTATGTCCATGTCTGATACATTTTATGACATTGAGTGACATTTGAGTGCCATGTCTTATACGTTACATGTCATTTGAGTGACATTAGGTTATGGGAAATACATGCCTAACCATGTCAACTTTTCATGACATGAAACGTTTATGACATTGACATCATGTCTATGACTTATCTATAAGAGTGTTATGACACTGTTTTGACACTATTATGATAGTCTTATGTCGATTCTATCATCAAGTTAAGTATAACCCCTCTTTTTTACGTTTCTCATGCTCATCTCAGTGTGCAGAGAGAGAGAGAGAGAGAGAGAGAGAGAGAGCGAGAGAGAGTGTGTATTGGTCCTGTATGTGTTTTATAATAACGGCAGAGTTGTACTGTATTCGGAAGGCGTTCTGCAGTGGAGCACGCCCCCCCTGTCTCTGTCTCTGTCCCTTTTGGGAAAAGCTCCACTTTTAGGTGACACTTTAATCCGCGCGCTACTTAATGGCTTATAATGATTTGATTTGCCCATGTGGATTCATCCATGCTGACATTTGGGCTTTTTGTGCCAGATCTTTCCTGCCCAATTGTGTCGAGAAGATTTTTTCGCTGCCTAAGCAATGACCCCTGCTGCTGTCTAAGCAGTTGCCCTCGGTGCTCGGTTGCTGCTCTCGGTTTCTGCCTTTTTCTCAGGAACACTTTTAGTCATGCTTTGTTTCCAAATTAATTTACTTTAATCGTGTTTTAGGAGTTTGGATTGCTGTTGCTGTTTGATTTTGCTGTGTGTGTGTGTGTGTGTGTGTGTGTGTGTGTGTGTGTGTGTGTGTGTGTGTGTGTGTGTGTGTGTGTGTGTGTGTGTGTGTGTGTGTGTGTGTGTGTGTGTGTGTGTGTGTGTGTGTGTGTGTGTGTTGTTTGTGTGTGTGTGTGTGTGCGCTCGCGCGCACGTGTGTGTGTGTGTGTTTTTTGTGGGGCTAAGCCTTTTCTGAGCAGCAGAAGTGACGTCTCAATTGCGTCTCTAAGCTATTTTCCTTTTGCATTAATGGCACAAATTGAAGGCATTTCCTGACAATTACCTCCTCTAACATCTTCACATTTGGAAACGATCGCCTCATTCATTGCCAACGAGTCCATTTAAAAAGGAGTGAAAATAGGGCCTGATAAAATATTCCCGGGCCAGTTTTATTTATATTGCGCTCTAACCAGGGCTGGATTGGCCATCTGGCATAGCGGGCATTTCCTGGTGGGCCCCGCACCTAGCCTGGGAACTCCCATACTGCCTTTAGTTCTACACAATCGTTTCAATCTATCTGAAAGACAATCTCACTTGTGATTAGGTCTGGTGTTAACCAGGCAACCCCACACCCTCATGGGCCCCCTATTTTCAGAAATGTAAAGAAAAAAAATATATACTGTATATATTTCACATTTCAGAAAATAGGGGCCCAACAGGGTACGGGCCCCACCGGTGAGACAGTTCTTCACCGCTAATTATGAGGGGCCCCTTTACGCCAAAAAGTGCCCGGGCCCTATTTCTCCTCCAGTCCAGCTCTGACGCTAATGTCTTCTGGGAGGTTTTACTAAGCCCTGGCTGCACTATCTCCAGATGCCCTTAAAGCAGCATAATAAGGCAAATAAAAGGTCCTTATCTTTTCTATTCTCTCTTTTCCTAAAACAATTAAGAAAGGAAAACGAATAGGAGTGTTGTCCCTCCTTATATGTTTATAGGGATTAGCAATGAGCATCTAGTTAAGAGAAAAAAATCTTTGTGAATTTAAGACATTGGTAACACTTTATAATAATGTTTGCAAAAAAGCATTATAAAGACTTAATAAATAATTAACTATTGATGAACAAAACATTAACAAACGTTTGTAAATGATTAGGAAATGTAAACAAATGCTTGTAAATGACTAGGAAATGTTATGTTAATATTTCATATTTATCAAACATTTACAAGTTGCTTGTAAATGAATAAAATAGTCTGCTATAAGGTGTGTAAAATCTTGAATATATCATTTGTAGATATTTTATAAAGCATTAATAAAGCTTAGTTAATAATAAAAACATTTGTTAATGTTTTATTCATCATTAGTTAATTATTTACTGAGTCTTTACTAAGGAACATTATTATAAAGTGTTACCAAGACATTTTATGAACCTCATAGTTAGGCCTACTCTTAAAACAGAACAATGCCTTTTTTCTCTCAAACAATGACTCCAAAAAAAGAGAGAGCGAATGCCATCTGTTTTGTCAGATAGTGATAGTCTGGGTCATGCTAAATTGCTAAATTGCTAGTAAAATAGCAATTTAATCTGCACTCAATGACACCAGTCACTTTAGCCAAACCCTCTCACTACCCTTGCCTTCAACCTTTCATAAGAGCCATTTCACCTCCGCCTTCAGATTATTGCCCAATGCATCCATGCATGTGAGCTGCCATTATCATCCGCCTGAGATGGTGGCAGGAGACACTTCATTTCTTTACTTTAAAGATGCATGTCATATGATTGGACAATTTCAGTTAGTCACTTTAAAGGATAACTTCTGCCAATTTTGACACAGTTGTAATGCTCACACTACCCTGGACTAGTCAGTACCTGAGATTTTCTTTTTTTCTTCAGCCTTTTCCAAGATCCTGGTCATTGTAATGGCTGCGTTTGTTCAAAAAAAACATCCTGATTTATTCCCAATAACATCCAAAAGGTTATGCAACGTCAGCATACAACTAGCAAACAGCGATATCTTTGGGTATAATATTTGGAGTAAGCCTATGTTAAGAAAGTTTTTAATGTAAACAAAGTCTGCCCCCATTAGAATAGCGCAGATCTCGGAAAGGGCTGAGTCGAAAATGCAGCATCACCGGGTACTGACAAGTCAAGCGTAGCATGAACAATGCAACTGCATATTGAAATTGGCAGAAGTGGTCCTTTAAAGGTAGCCTGGTCGAATAGCCTACTGTTGACTGCGTCAATCAGTCGGGCAAATGGGAGATGGTATTCATTTAAATGATAGAATAAGATCAGATCATCTCCCATCGTCCACGGAGACAGTCTGATCTTATTCTACCATTTAAATGAATTGAAGTTCCAAACTCAAATTAAAACCCATATTGTGCTTTATGAGCATGCCTGTTACGTTATAGTGTCGCAAAAGCATATAAATAACAAAACGAAAGTGTGAATATAGTTACCTTAACCAAGCAGTAACGTGGCTCGTGGGTGAGTTCTACGTCACCACTCTCAACTGTTTGCTGATAGGCTAAACACTGAGAGAACCGAGCTCGAGGCTGTTGCCAGACGATGAGCGGAGCCAAAATCTTTGGGTGGAGTACATGGATGCCGTCGCCAGGCTACTTTAGTGTAAAAGTATACTGTTCAGGAAATGGTCAAAAAAGGTACTGCAACTATGCTGCTCATTGAAACTGGAACTGAAATTGAAACTGGAACTGAAACTTTAAAGTAGCCTGGCGATGCCATCCATGTACTCCACCCAAAGATTTTGGCTCCGCTCATCGTCTGGCAAAAGCCTCGAGCTCGGTTCTCTCAGTGTTTCATGTATGAAAAGTGCATTTTTCCGGTCATAATGAATGCTTATAATTTGATGGTGATGGTAAGTATTCATGAAAAAGGTAACATTAGTGAATGGGCAGCATGAATTCTGGAAATAAACAACTTAAAATCTCACAGAGTGTACCTTTCATGATGGGATTCATGATAGGTCCAAAGGGGACCCCTTAATGCACGCCGTACCTCCAGTGGCATGCTGTAATAGTCATTAAATGTTACAATAGTACTCTACTATGACATAACACAGGGCCTTTAGTAAAGCACTACGACTCTGTGCAGTGCCATTCTGGTAACAGCAAATGTATAACGCCACTGTGACTTAAAGGGTTAATTTGTTTTCTTCATGTCCACTCCACACTTTAAGTGGTTAAATGAGGAAGTGATGCAAATGCTGTCTCCATGGAGATGTGTAGGTGTTGTGGAATTGACGATATGATGATGAGGGTGGTGATGAGAGTAGAGAGAGAGAGAGAGAGAGAGAGAGAGAGAGAGAGAGAGAGAGAGAGAGAGAGAGGGAGAGAGAGAGAGAGAGAGAGAGAGAGAGAGAGAGAGAGAGAGAGAGAGAGAGAGAGAGAGAGAGAAAGAGAGAGAGAGAAAGAGAGAGAGAGAGAGAGAGAGAGAGCGTCGTTATGAGAAAGCGAGGCGGGAATGCAGACAGGAGGAGAAGGGCAGCCTATTACTGCTGGAAATGGACACAGTTGATGTGTGATGCGACTCCATAGAGCCCCCCCCATAGTTTGAAGGCATGAGACTTGTTTCCCTCTCCTCTCCTTATGTTGTTATTATGCTTTCTTAATGCTTTTTTAATGTCTACCTGCCTGGTCCATGTCTACCCTCTCCCACTCCCTTCCCTTGTCTTACTCTATTATCCATGTATGTAATGTACAGGTGGGTTGCCAGGTGTTTTTATAGGCGCTTCTCTTGCGGCGAATGCACCCTGTGGGGTGAGAACAAATGTCCCCTTGAGGACAATAACACTACTACTACTCCTACTTCAGTAGCCTATTACTGTAGGAAATTGACACAGTTGATGGTTAGAGAGCACTGGGTTGGCAACCCAAGGGTTCCCGGTTCAGTGCCCGACCGGACCACGGCTGAAGTGCCCTTGAGCAAGGCACCTAACCCCCACACTGCTCCCCGGGCGCCGCTCAGCAGGCAGCCCACTGCTACGGACTAGTGTGTGTACTTCAATGTGATTCACTAGTCCAAATGGGATAAAGTGCAGATAAGGAATTTCCCCTAGGCCTAGGGGACCAAAAATTGGCTTCAATCTCCAATTGGCTACTTTAAAAAAAATATTCACAGCTGTAGGACACTGGACCTTCCCCCCTCGCTCTCTCTCTTTCTCCCCCATATACTGCCAAATAACATTATAATGGCTGTAGCATCACTTAATGCATTGTAAACGCAATAGAGTGCAATGTCGTTATAGCAGTTCAAATCAAATCACTTGCAACCCTCTGTGTTTCTTTTTTTTTAACAGACTAAATATTACCATAATCATACACATAGCGCAGTGGTGCTTGGATATGTGAGCACCCCTTACAGTATATGAAATATACTGTATATAGCTCACAGCTATCTTTGGTGCTAGGAGGAAATGTATTCACCGCAATAACCGATTACTCCCTTCTAAATTCAGTTACATTCCTCTGGTTTATTTTCCAATCTCTCTCTTCATCTGTTTTTATAAACGTATCCACCACAGCACAGGGCCACTGCTAGCTTTGGTCGGCCCGGGGGCAAAATGAACTGAAAGGGCCCCCCCAATTCTAGGAGCCCTAAGTCCCTAGGGCCAACGGACCCCACTGTCACCCCCTGTTGTTCGCTTCCCTGCGCTGCTAGCTTTGGTCGGCCCGGGGGCAAAATGAACTGAAAGGGCCCCCCGAAATGAACTGAGAGGGCACCCCTCCCTATATATATGACAACATAATGAAGACCCAATTCTGGGAGCCTTACGTCGCCTGAGGCCCGGGACAACGGACCCCACTGTCACCCCCTGTTGTTCGCTTCCCTGCGCTGCACTGCACAGCATAATACAACATTGCTCCGAAAAAGACACAATTAACAGAAGCTACAGCTATGCTCCAGCTGGTGCTCTTCTCACATAAAGCGTCAATAATAAAGTTTCCTGCTTTGCTCCGCTCTGCTCTCCTCCGCTCAGCTGGAATGTCTCTCAGCTGTCAGGTTCGCCCCGGAATATGAATGAGCACTTGGCAATGGCATTCACCATTCACATTCAGACTGGGCCCAGGAAAGGGCCCCAAATCCAGTTCCTACAGTACAATGTATTGAGGAGGAGGACCCAATTCTGTGTCCCCCCCATGTCTCCCTGGGGCCCGGGACAAGTGACCCCTTTGTCCCCCTGTGTCGGCTTCCCTGGCATTCTCCATTCCCCATTCACATTCCCCATTCACATTCACATTCACATTCACATTCTCCATTCACATTCCCCATTCCCCATTCACATTCCCCATTCACATTCACATTCTCCATTCCCCATTCACATTCCCCATTCCCCATTCACATTCCCCATTCCCCATTCCACATTCCCCATTCCCCATCCACATTCACATTCAGAGGTTTACAATGTACTGAGGACCCAATTCTGTGCCCCATTATGTCTCCCTGGGGCCTGGGACAAGTGACCCCTTTGTCCCCCTCTGTCGGCTTCCCTGTCATTCCCCATTCTCCATTCTCCATTCTCCATTCACATTCACATTCACATTCACATTCTCCATTCACATTCCCCATTCCCCATTCACATTCCCCATTCACATTCACATTCTCCATTCCCCATTCACATTCCCCATTCCCCATTCACATTCCCCATTCACATTCCCCATTCACATTCAGAGGTTTACAATGTACTGAGGACCCAATTCTGTGCCCCATTATGTCTCCCTGGGGCCTGGGACAAGTGACCCCTTTGTCCCCCTCTGTTGGTTTCTCTGCCATTCCCCATTCTCCATTCACATTCACATTCACATTCACATTTAGCCATTTAGCATGGCACGGGGAGGGCAATGTATTGAGGAGGACCCAGGACACAATGTATTGTGTTCTGTGCCCCCAAGTCTCCCTGGGGCCCGGGACAAGTGACCCCTTTGTCCCCCTCTGTCGGCTTCTCTGTCATTCCCCATTCAGATTCTGACGTTTAAGGGAGAGAAAGGCACTCATAAACAAGACCTCCAGCATGGCACGGGGAGGGCCAGCTGTGGAACTCTCTCTCTCTCTTTCTCTCTTTCTCTCTCTCGCTCTCTCGCTCTCTCTGTCTCTCGCTCTCTCTCTCTCTCTCTCTCTCTTCCTGTCTCTGTCTCTTATGTAGTCTCTGTGTCTGACCATCTCTCTCTCTCTCTCTCTCTCTCTCTCTCTCTCTCTCTCTCTCTCTCTCTCTCTTTCTCTCTCTCTCTCTCTCTCTCTCTATCTATCTATCTATCTATCTATCTCTCTTCCTGTCTCTGTCTCTTATGTAGTCTCTGTGTCTGACCATCTATCTCTCTCTCTCTCTCTCTGGCTGCTGTTGTCGTGTGTGTGTGTGTGTGTGTGTGTGTGTGTGTGTGTGTGTGTGTGTGTGTGTGTGTGTGTGAGAGAGAGAGAGAGAGAGAGAGAGAGAGAGAGAGAGATGTGGTCAGAGAGAGAGAGAGAGAGAAAGAGAGGACTAGAGAGCAAGAGAGAGAGATAGGGAGCGGAGAGAGAGAAAACAGGCCAGAGAGAGAGAGAGAGAGAGAGAGATAGGGAGAGAGAGAGAGAGGGTGGACGAGAGAGAGAGAGAGAGAGACAGAGACAGAGACAAAGAGAGAGAGAGGGTGGATGAGAGAGAGAGAGAGCTGACAACAAAAGCACCCCACGGTGACAGGTAATATGCGGCGCAGCATAGCCACACACTTGTGAAGACGGATATGCAAAAATAAAAGCAAAAACAAAAGCCCACTCCATGCCAAGTCCACCCTGCAAAACACCACCTGCAGTCACAAGGTATTTACAAGTTTAACTCCCTCACAGGGGACACATCTAGCCAGGGCTTTGAACCGGTTGAAGGAACGAAAACGAAAACGAGGAACTTTTTGTATTTTACAGCGAACAGAAACGAAACCGGAAACGTTATTATTTTTTATGTTCTGGAACGGAAACACTTACTTAAAAATAATGGTAACCGGTTAATACCGGTTAATATCGTTCCTCAAACTAAAAAAAAGTAATTATTTTCCTGTGTACGTTACCATGACGGCTGAGGTTCACATCCTGTGTGACATCTCATAACCGGAAACGTTATAATTCCGTTTCTGTTCGGAACGGAACGTTTGGAAAAAAAGCCCTGCTTCTAGCTAGTGTTGCACCGATACCGATACCAGTATCGGTGGATCGGTACTAAAATGGTGGTATCGGTATCGGCGAGTACCAACAAATAGGACACCGATACCATTTACAGATGCTTGTATGACACTTAAACAGCCTTTTCAACTTAGTTATTTCATAGAGGTATTTAAAAAGTATAAAAAGTTCTGCTGGATTCACTTTGTATTAGTCTTTTTCCTGTTTCACAAAGGTAGGCAGCAGCCTGACAAAGCCATGCAATGATTTTACATCCAAGTAGTATGCACTGCAGCCCTTCATATTTCAAATTGGGTGGTATCGGTATCGGTATGGTATATGTATCGGCCGATACTGCACAGCCAGGTATTGGGTATCGGTATCGGGGCCCAAAAAATGGTATCGGTGCAACACAACTTCTAGCAAACAGGATGCAGGGCTCCCCAGCAGATTCTTATAGTGATTATTATACACAAGGAAAAGAACGGAATATATTTGGAGTGTTAACTACAGGTGTTAGGTGGACAAATACTTCTTTTTAACAAGCACATGTTGCATTATTCTGTATGCCGTGCCGTGCTTTGCCGTGTGGCTCTGGTTCCTAAGCACCCCAGGGGTGGCGCAACAACGCCTAGTGTTTTGGTCCAGCTGTGCACACACAACAGAAGCCCACACACACACACACACACACACACACACACAAGAACAGACACACACACACACACACACACACACACACACACACACACACACACACACACACACACACACACACACACACACACACACACACACATACACACACACACACACACACACACACACACACACACACACACACACACACACACACACACACACACACACACACACACACACACAAGCACACATGCACGCACCTACACAGAACAGACACACACACACAGATACTTTTGCAAAAGCTAACTCACTTTAAGTTTTCGGCTGACTCATTGAAATGGATGGAGTCATACCTAGCATCACGGACACAGTGTGTTAGAGTGCAGCATACTACATCAAGCACCTGCATCAACTCTCTTGGAGTACCACAGGGGTCCATACTAGGTCCACTGTTGTTCAGCTTGTATATAAATGACTTGTCTAGTTGTTGTCCTGCATCAGTAACCTGTCAGCTATATGCAGATGATGCAGTATTATACATCCACGCAAAAGACAAACGTCTGGCTGCACAACAGTTAACATCAGTCATGAACAATGTGTGTACATGGCTACAACACTCACGTCTTCATCTCAATGTGTCAAAGACTGTTTGTATGTATTTATCTAAAAGGGTTACTACTGAACCAGACCCCAGCATCATGGTGCATGGTGAGAAACTGGATGTTGTCCAAGAGTTTAAATACCTTGGTGTTGTAATAGATGCACAGCTTGGTTTCAAGCAACATGTTAAAAAAACTACAGGCAAAATAAAATTTAATCTAGCTAATTTCAGGTACATTAGGAATAATTTAACCTTTGAGTCAGCTACACTGTATTTTAACGCAATGATTATGTCACATATGTCCTACTGTCTAACTAGTTGGGCATCGGCAAATGTCACAACCTTAAAAGCCATTAAAACATTATACAAACAAGCACTGAAAATCTTGGATAGAAAACCCAAAACTTATCATCACTGTAAAATACTGAAAAAACATAAACTGTTGGACTGGGACAACTACATTAAATATAATGATTCAATTTTATTATATAAAATTCTCCATGGCCTGGCCCCTCCTCCTCTACAGATATTTATTACAAAAAGTATAAATAGGGCAACCAGAGCCAGTTCCAGGGGTGATTGCTCTGTTCCTTTTAGAAAGAGCGCTTTTAGTCAGGCTGTTTTCTCCTACAGAGTCTCTCACACCTGGAACACAATTCCCAGTCAAATTAAAGCACTGCCAACAGTACACTCATTCAGCAAACAGTTAAAACAGTGGTTATTAGATTCTCAATGCTGTCAACATAATTTCCCATAGTTAGGCTACTACTGGCAGCTGCTCTTCTAACTTATTTGGGTATTTTATCTTGTAACTGTATTTTGTATTATTTATTTTTTAAACTGTTTGACATATCTTTGGCTACAATTTTACAACTGTGTACTATAACTGTGTATTTTTAGTTTTGTTTTAACCTTGTTTTTTTTAAGGAACATCAAACCTGTCAAGGGACAAAAGATGGAAATTAGCCTCATGGCTATAATCTTGTGTATTTAGCATTTTTTTAAATGCTGGTAATATATGCTGTCCCTTTTTAAATAAATAAACCTGAAACCTGAAACACACACACACACACACACACACACACACACACACACACACACACACACACACACACACACACACACACACACACACACACACACACACACACACACACACACACACACACCCACACAGGCACATAGCTCACTAATTGGGAGAATGTGGTTTGCTTCTAAACTACTCTCGAGAGTTCACAGCTTAAGTTTATATACTTTTTAGTGGATTCAAGTTTATTTACCTTTCTAGTGGATTCAAGTTTATTTACCTTTCTAGTGGATTCAAGGATTCGGTGCGAGTGTAACGGAGGCCAAGTAGAAGAGTGTGGCGTGGTCAGGGGTGTAGTGGGCGCGGTAATAATTTGATGACATTAAAAATCGCGTACCCCCACTTTAAAAATCCCCACTACACCACTGGGCGTGGTGGAACGTTAGTAAACTTCTCTTCCAAAGCCTCATACTGTATCAGTAGTGCTGAGCTATTGGACTGGTCCTTTAGCTTCTTTAGCGGTATCGTGCTGTGACTCCCATACTCGAACCAATACGTTGACTATAGGAGGTGGCAAGTTCGAGACCCGAGGGGGATGGACTGTGCGGGAACCCCTCAGTTACATGAGGAAGGTTAGACATGTGCAAGGTGAACGATGTAATAGTGCAGTGGTTCCCAACCTATGGGTCGGGACCCCCCTTATGGGTCGCCAAAGATCCACAGGGGGTCGCGAAGCCCTCTTGATTTTAAGGGGTTTCGTTTTAAATATATATAGCCCATGTTGAATAAAAGACAAAGCATTTAACTAATAAATGCATAGACGCAACAAATTGTAAGTGCTACATTAAACATTTATTCTATATTTGACCAAAGACGAATTGAGGAATAAAATAACTAAAATGAGTTATCGCAGGAAACGGAGGGCATCTTGTGACTCCGTCTCGTGCGGGTGCTCGCGTGGTTGGGTCACCAAAGCTTACAATAGTAAAAACATGGGTCCCCTAAGAAAAAGGTTGGGAACCACTGTAGTAGTGTGTGTGTGTGTGTGTGGGGGGGGGTTGAGCTGGCACAGGCTTTTCTTTTCTAACATCAAAAACACACACACTTCTGCAAATGTCACCTCTGGAGCAGCAAATACACATACAGACACATCTCGACAACAAACAACGCATTAAAAATCACGCGAGGCATCACGAGGTATACTATATTAATCGATTTCCATTTTTGAATCGGTAGCAATTATAACTACCTGCGATGATAGAGACTTGCCTTTATGGATTCGGTAAAGGGGGGTAATTAATTGATTTATTTTTGGGGTCACTACTCCGCCATGTCAATATCTCTCCTGTCTCCTGTGTCTGCGGAGGCCATTAAAGATGATAGAGGTGTGACGCGGAGCAATCAGTGGCCCCCACCCGGCCCCCGCCCGGCACCCGCCCGGCCCGGCCCGACCCAGCGGCTTGCAGATAGCTCCCAGTAATCACACACTAAATCATTTTATTAGTCGAGATCATGATATTTACTATCTAGTCTCTGCCTCTCACTTTGGGATTGGATTGGATTTTTTTCTCTTCTCTTCTCTTCTCTTCTCACCTCATATAACTGGGTTCTCCGTCTCTCTCAGTCTGTGAATTATATTCGCTGGCGCTGCACTGAAATGGTCCAGCTGTAAATGGTCCAGCTGTAAATGTGGGCCCTTTACCCTGTCGGTTCCCAAACTTCAGTACCTCCTTTTTGGCGCATTCAGGCCACCGGAGAACCATGCCGGTGCTCGTTCCCGCACCTAAGCTCGAAAACGCCACAGATCTTAGTGTTCACGACCCGGAAAGTTGGTTCGCAATGCGAACCGGAAAAATATTTGGTTTTTCTCCTCGAACCGTGACGACAACGTGGGCGTCAGCAGGTTCATCAGGATAACACAGGCACTTGCGGAAAAAGTTCAAAGCCTGGTATGAACACAGGCGGTTCGCAGATAAGCACTTTTGTGCCGAATGTAACTGGTGCGAGTGTAACGGAGACCAACTGCAGAGTTCGGCGTGGAACGTTAGTAAAGCCTCCCTCCTGAAGCATCAATAAAGTGCGGTTGTGTTGGGCTATCGGACCGGCCCTTTAGCTCAGCATGCTCGTACTGTGATTCCCATTGCTGAACCGATATAGTTGGCGAGGTGGCATCGTGGATATGGCGAGCAAATAAACCTCAAGAAACAGAGTCGAATGTGTGGACATTACATCTTTGAGTGCGCGTAAACAAGTTTGATTCCCTCTGCTTAGCCCACCACGGCGCTGAACAAATTGGTTTTGGATTTAGCCGCAATACCCTAGATTGAAAGACAAACTCTCTAACCACTAGCCACGAACCGTGACGACTATGTGAGCGTCAGCAGGTTCATCCAGGTAACATACAGTCAGGTGCGGAAAAAGTTCAGAGCCCGATATGAACACAGGCGGTTCTCAGATAAGCACTTTTGTGCCGAATGCACTATAACTGGTGCAAGTGTAACGGAGGTCAACAAGCAGAGTTTGGCGTGGAACGTAAGTAAAACCTCCCTCCTGAAGCATCAATACAGTGCGGTTGTGTTGGGCTATCGGTCCGGCCCTTTAGCTCAGCGCGCTCGTACTGTGACTCCCATTGCCGAACTGATGTAGTTAACGAGGTGGCAGGTTCGCGCCCCGAGGGGGACCAACTGTGAAGCAACACCTCCATCACACGAGCACCGGCACCGACACCGGCTCCATTCTGGTCAGCCTGAAAACCACCCCTGCCACCTCCCTAGTGGGTTGCGACCCCCAGTTTCGGAACCACTGCTTTACCCTTTGGGGCCACTTCTGTGTGATCCACTGCACAGCTGAAGGCTGGCTCTGCCAAATATTGTTTTTCACAGCACAGTGATAAATAAATAAAAGTTTAACAGATGGATAAATAAATAAACTCAAAGCATCACTCAAATACTTTGATTGGCTTTGATTGGATTGCAGGGTAAGATTTGGAATTGAAGGTCAAAGATGCAAGACAGAGCTTGTTAAATAATAGAGGTGCGGCCAGAACCAATACTTGTTAGCAAGTTTGCACTTGACTCTTCACTGCAATAAATAAATAAAGAACTAAATATATAAATAAATGCATGAATAAATAAATGAAGCGTCTGCTCGCCCTCTCCTTCATTAGCAAAGTCAACAGGTTAACCCATAAGGCTTCATTCCCTCGCTACGAGAGACTGATATCCCCAACAAACAACTAAAGGGAGAGAGGGAGAGAAGGAGAGGGAGAGAGAGAGGGAGAGAGGGAGAGGGAGAAAGAGGGAGAGAGAGAGAGGGAAAAATGAAGAGAGAGAGGGATGAAGAGGGAGAGGGAAATTGAGGAAGAGGGAGGGAGAGAGAGAGAGAACGGCTAGAAGGAGAGAGGGAGGCTAAAAACAACTAGAGGGACACAGGGAGAGAGAGAGGGATAGAGAAGAGAGAGGAGAGATAGAGAGAGGGACACGGGGAAAGATGAAGGGAGAAAGAGAGATAGAGAGGGACACGGGTAGAGAAGGAGAGAGATAGAGAGGGAGAGAGGGAAAGAGAGACAGAGAGAGAGAGAGAGATGGAGAGAGAGAGAGAACTGAGAGAGGGATAGAGAAAGAGAGAGGAGAGATAGAGGGACACGGGGAAAGATGAAGGGAGAAAGAGAGATAGAGAGGGACACGGGCATAGAGAGAGGGAGAGAGAGAGAGAGAGGGAGGGACACAGGGAAAGAGAGAGAGGAAGAGAGAGAGAGAACTGATAGAGGGATAGAGGAAGAGAGGGGAGGAATAGAGGGACACGGGGAGAGATGGAGGGAGAGAGAGAGATGGACAGGGACACGGGTATAGAGAACGAGTGAGAGAGAGGGAGAGGGAGAGAGGGATAGAGAGACAGAGAGAGAGAGATGGAGAGAGAGAGGGATAGAGAGACAGAGAGAGAGGGAGAGAGGGAGTCTCAGATGCCAGCTCAGCTCATCTCTTCTCGTCTCGCCTCGTCTCGTCTCGAGAGGGAATGGAGCTTCAAAGGCGAACCCCCTAAAATAACAGCCCATTGATATGAGAATACTCGGCCCTAGCAGCGGGAGGAAAACACAAGCCCAACACAGAGGCGATTCTAGGATCAGATAGGGCCCCAAGCAAACATGCAAAAGAATGAAAATTTGAATCAAAATCGACACTACTGTGGTTAAGTGTGGGCTGTTATTCACTATCTAGGGGCTTGGGGGCCCCAAGCGGCTGCCTGCCTTGCCTGGTGGCAAGATGCGCCTCTGAAGCCAACACAGCAGTCTGCACTCTCTCTGTGTGTGTACAGAACATAAAAAGCACTACATTTCGTTCTGGGGGATATATAGCCAGTAGTGCTGTAACGATATTGTATCGAACCGAGATATCGTGATACACAGACTCACGATACTGTATCGTGATACAAGGAGGCAGTATCGGGATACACCCTTTCCAAGTTTTGACGCCCATCATTCCAGAAAACTACCACATGATATGATGTAATGGTGCTTCCAAGCTTCAAATCATCATCATCATTATTGTATTTAAACTTTTTATCATTTCTAGCCTCTAGTAACCTATTCTACCTACAATCGGTCAAAAGATGGCGGACGGCTGCGAGCGCGGCCTAGGAGCTCCTGGCTTTAAGCATCGGTCTCGAGAAAAACCCACAATTTATACGACCATCGATGGGCAAGTTATCGTTGAGGACGAGTTCCTAAATTTCCTTGCGGTTAAAATTAAAACAATGACGCAGGACGAGATCGTTCTGATAGCGTCAAGCACTTTTGACACTGAATGGATTGAGTCCTCCAAAAACACTCTGTTCGAACTCTGCCCTAACACCAAGTTGCGGTGTGTGCAACACAAAGGCACTCAGAAGGACGCTAACAATATCAAAAGCTGCTTAAAGCTGTTAAATGAGTGCGGAGAAAAAACTCCTAGATTTGTATCCCACTACCTTGACGAGTTACCACCAGTGACATTCAACAGCCTGGATGTTTCAAGCTTGCTTGCTAAGATGGAGCGGCTGCACAGCGAAGTATCTACGCTGAGGCAAGCAGTCTCTCTTCAGGCAGACACCGGAGAGAACCTGCGGGCTATGACGGTGTCAATAGGCCATCGCGTCAACGCTGTGGAGCGGCGGTTGGGGGCGAGCAGTAACGGGGGACACGACAGCTCGTCGGGGGAGAAGGAGAGGAGAATGGGGTGCACTCCTGGCTCTCCAGCGAAATCCGCCAGTGTTCGTGCGCCTGAATCTCCTTGCACTGGTGTGCCCTCCGGTGACGGGGGCGCCTGTGGCAAGGAAGGGACGAGGAGTGGATCTACCGATCTAGCATGCCCGACTCCTGAAGGGAATAGGCCTGTGGTCAATTCACCAAACTGGAGCGGTGTGGTGAAAAGGGGCCGACCGCGGAAAAATCATCCCGGGGGGCAAATCGCAGTGGGTGGTGGTAAACCCGCACGGAAAACGCCTAAACCTATTGTTGGTACTGGAGCACGTGGGAATATCAGTGTGATCCGCACTAAACTAGTAAGTGTTTTTGCTACTAAATTCTCACCGGACCTTAATGCTGAGACCTTGGCTAAATACCTGAGTGGCCAAATGGGTCGTAGCGTGAACTGTCAACGCATTGCCACTGCAGGTAATCGATACGGATCTTTTAAAGTAACGGCGGAATGTAATGAAATCAATGAAATGTACAATCCAGAAATATGGCCGGAAGGCTCGCTTGTGAGACGATACTACGAGCCACGAAAAGCGGCTGGGGTGGCTACTTCAGCAAGGCCGCTCTCTGACTCTGGTTCTCTGAGTGGGGCTGATGCTCCACTGGCTACTGTTTCCGCATGAGAGTTGGATCTTACAATTGCCGAGGGCTGCGCTTGGGTAACAGCCCAGGCGATAAAGCCCGTCGCACTGCTGTGGAAAATCTGTTGCAAACTTGTGAGATACTATGCCTACAAGAAACGTTTTTACCAAAACAGGAGTTGGGGCTACTTAACTCTTTTAATGCAAACTTTCATGGCACAGGGGTGTCTACCACAGATTTGTCAACAGGGATTGTAAGGGGGAGAATCGCAGGAGGAGTGGCCGTCCTGTGGCATAAAAGGTTGGACCCCATTGTGTCAGTCCTAAAGCTGGAGGCGGACTGGTGTGTCGCTGTCCAGATAAGGGTGTGTAACAAAGACTTAATCATCCTTAATGTGTACATGCCATTTGAGTCACAGCAAAATGAGGATGAATATCTAAATAGGCTTGCTTTTATTCATTCTTTTATTTCTGTCAGTTCATCCACGAGTGTGTTTATTGTTGGAGATATGAACGCTGACATTGCAGATCAAGGCTCCCTATTTGCCAAGCACATACAACAATTTTGCAATGACAATAATCTAATTATATCCAGCCAAGAACTCCTTCCTGCAGGAAGTTATTCCTACATTAGTGAGGCCTGGCATTCTACATCGTGGCTTGACCACTGCATTAGTACATCTGATGCACACTCTGCTATAACATCTATGGAGATTGTGTATGAGGCTGCAATGACTGATCATATCCCTCTGGTTATGGTACTGGACTGTGATAATCTCCCCGAGTTGTCACAAGAAGCGAGCAGTGTTTCACACGCCAAGTTGGACTGGACAAAGCTCTCAAGAGAAGATGTGTCCGCATACTTTTATAATACTGACAATTTTTTAAAGCACACATTCTTTCCCAGGGATGCAATCCTGTGCTCCAATGTAAACTGTAGGGATAGCTCACATAGAGAGGACTTGTGTTCTATGTACAATTCCATTATTACTGCACTATTTGAAGCCAGTAGGTCTTTCTTTACTTGTCCCAATAAAAAACGGACCAGTAAGCCAGGGTGGAGTAAGTATGTGAGTGCATTTCATACAGAAGCAAAAAATGCATACAAGGCCTGGATCCTGGCAGGTAGGCCCAGACATGGGCCAGCCCTGGACCACAAAAAGAGTACTAATGCAAGGTATAAATATGCAATGCGGTACATCAGTAAGCATGAGCAAGCAATGAGGGCAGATGCTATGGCTGAGAAACTTATTGGTAAAAATGTCAATGCTTTTTGGAAGGAGGTGAAGAATATAAACCGGGTCAGCACACCACTGCCACGTTCCATTGAAGGGGTGTCTGGGACCAGCAACATAGCTGAGTTGTGGAAACAACATTATTCTGAACTATTTAACTGTGTTAAAAGTGATGTTTACATGGTTGACAATATTGCCAGTAATGATACTGTGGGTATAACATGTAGGGATATCCAGCATGCTATCACACAGTTAGCGGATAATAAAGCTAGTGGGCAGGATATGATAACCGCTGAGCATCTCAAGCTTGCTAGCCCTAGAGCTGCCACTCTTCTAGCAATATGCTTCACAGGACTCATGATCCACGGCACCTTGCCTCACACCATGCTGTCTGTGACACTGGTACCTGTGATTAAGGACAAGGCGGGTAAGGTGGGGAGCCTGGATAACTATAGGCCTATCGCACTTGCCAGTGTGCTATCCAAGGTCCTGGAAAGGATCCTGCTGGATAGACTTGATAACTATATTGGCACATCTGATAATCAATTTGGCTTTAAGCCGAAACATGCCACTGATCAGTGTATATACGCTCTTAAGGAGATGGTGGAGAGGTACCGATCACAGAATTCCTCCATTTTAATTTGTTTCATTGATGCGTCCAAGGCATTCGATAGAATTAATCATTTTAAATTGTTTCTAAAACTCAGACAGAGGGGTGTCCCCTGCACCATAATTAGGATCCTGTCATACTGGTATGCCAACCAGACCATGCAGGTCAAATGGGGTGAGGTGCTCTCTACACCATTTGGGGTGGGAAATGCGGCGTGACAGGGTGGATTACTCTCACCTGTTCTCTTCAATATTTATATGAATGACCTGTCTGAGCAACTAAGGGCCTGTAGGACAGGATGCATGGTTGGGGATGCACTGCTAAACCATCTCATGTATGCTGATGATTTAGCCATTCTCTCTCCCAGCAGTACTGGTCTTCAAGAAATGCTACATGTATGTTCAAATTATGGTTTGTCTTATGATGTTAAATACAACTGCAAGAAAAGTGTGGTGCTCTTATGTAAAAGCAAGGGGGACAAGGACCTCACTTTTCCTTCTTTTTATTTGGCGGGGCAGGTGTTACCTGTAAGTGACAAAACAAAATATTTGGGACATATAATTACTGACCAAATGAGTGATGACGATGACATATACAGGCAGCGCCGCATGTTATATGCACAAGCTAACATGCTGGTAAGGAAGTTTCACTGGTGCACTGATAGTGTGAAAATCAGCCTGTTCAAGGCATACTGCACCCCTCTGTATACTGCCCCCTTGTGGACTAAGTATAAAAAGGGTAGCTTACAGAAACTCCAGGTTGCATATAATGATGGTCTGCGCATACTGCTTAAGAAGCCCAGGTGGAGCAGTGCTAGTGAATTGTTTTGTGGTCTAGGGGTCAACACATTTCATGCATTGTTGAGGAACTTGATGTATAAATTTATTTGTAGACTGGATGGCTCATGTAATCAAATTATTATGCTGCTGTCAAATCCGGCGCTTAGTGCAGTGCGATACCAGTCATACATGTGGAAACACTGGTACAAGTGTCTTTTATAAGTGTGTTTTGTATTTTTTTTTTTTTTTTATTGTTCTGTATTGTGTTGTTTTTGTTGATAATGGACCTTGAGTCTGGAATAAAGCTGATGATGATGATGATGATGATAGTTTTATTAACAATTTTATTTTATAGAATTGGCAAATGTGAAATCGTGGGATGTATCGAACCGTAGGTCAAAAATCGTGATACGAACCGAATCGTGAGTTAAGTGTATCGTTACAGCCCTAATAGCCAGGGAAGCTAACAGCGGGGCGCAAAGGGGACACTTGTCCCAGGCACAGGGAAAGAGAGGGGGCCCAGAATGGGATCCTCATTACATTGCATTGATTGAATTTTGGGGCCCATTCAGATGTCTTTGTCCTGGGGCCCAGCCAAATCTGTCATCGGAACCTTTATATAGCCTACAAGTTGTCCACATTCAAACACACACACAGTCAAATCCATCTTGCTAAGACTGAGCTATATTCCTAGGGAGGACGGGCGGCGGCGGCATGCAGTTGCGATGTATTTTTGATGTCTTAATCTTTATTTGACTAACACAAAAGAAGAAAGGGAACAACCGTGAAGTTGAGGAAACAAGTCAGGAGGAAGGAACAATCCTTAAAAATCAAAAAGCCTTGCTAGTCGACTTTGTTGATAGCAGCAGCTTCAGAGGGGGTAGCAAGGTAGGGTGAGGTAGATGTAAGCTGAGGTGAGGCGAGGTAATACAAAAAAGAAAAGTAAAAAGACAAAGGAAGAAGTGGAACTAGTGTAGGTGCTGACACTCTGAAGAAAGCAAGAGTGGAGTCGGTGAAGAAAGGGCATTTTCTATGAACAGGATGAAAGTGGCACCTGTACTTTATACATGACAAGGCAGGCAAGTGATGTGAAGTTTTTTTCTGTCTTTGTCTTTGTGTGTGTGTGTGTGTGTGTGTGTGTGTGTGTGTGTGTGTGTGTGTGTGTGTGTGTGTGTGTGTGTGTGTGTGTGTGTGTGTGTGTGTGTGTGTGTGTGTATGTGTGTGTGTGTGTGTGTGTGTGTGTGTGTGTGTGTGTGTGTGTGTGTGTGTGTGTGTGTGTGTGTGTGTGCGTGCGTGCGTGCGTACGTACATACATAAGTGTGTGCGTGCTTTCCTTTGTGTGTGTGCGTGTGTGTACGCGTGGGTGTGTGTGTGCGAGCGTATATAAATGCGTGCATGCGTGTGTGCCTTTGTGTGTATGCCTGTGCGTACGTACACACACATGCACACACAGACATACACACAAAGGCACGCACGCACACACTTGTGTACGTACGCACAGGCATACACACAAAGGCACGCACGCACAGGCACGCACGCACAGGCAAGTGTGTGCGTGCGTGCCTTTTTTGTATGTATGCCTGTGCGTGCGCGCGTGTGTGCGTGCGTGCCTTTGTGTGTATGCCTGTGCGTGCGCGCGCGTGTGTGTGTGCGTTGTGTAGTGACTCAACTCAATCAGTGGGCAGCACTTGAGTGCAGAGAGCACCAGAGGTTAATGTAATGAGCTTAAATATATATATCCAGAATAGGATGTGACCAGACTGGGGAACATGAGTCACCAGGACCTGAAAAATAAATGACGCCGGTGTCGGTGACCCAGTACTTCAGACTGATATTTCATGACCTGTGAAAAAAGGAGCATGCAACAACGTGCTTTCCGAAGTTCCACCTACCTTAGCCTTCAACAGTTGCCTATGGCAGTGATTCCCAACCAGGGGGACGTGTATGTATACAACCAGGGATATGCAAGCACAACTCAAGGGATCAGGGCAGCAGGGGGGGACAAATGGGACAGTTGTCCCGGGCCCAGGGACAGAGGGGGCCCAGAATTGGGCACATAATTCTCTATTAGGTGGGGGGCCCTTTCGGATTACTTTGTCCTGGGCCCAGCCAAAGCTGTAAGCAGCCTTGCATCGGGTAAGTATGTGTGGACAAATGAGAAAACACATAATATATGTAGTATAGTCAAATTGGGATAGAGGGACAGATATAGAGCAAGAGTGAGGTGGTACTCGCTATATGACAAAATGGCTTAAGGGGTACGCATGACAAAAAAGGTTGGAAATCACTGGTTTACGGTACATACACACAGCTTGTTGAGCTATGTTTGATCCCCCTCATTCCCAAATCCGGACGTTGTGATTAAAATAATGTTTCAAGAGAACTTGAAAGTGCCAGGTGACAGGCTTTACATAATAAGTATTACATAAAGAAGATTATACACGTTGTGCAGTAGAAAAATAAATAATAAAAAAAGATTGCACAAAAATATAAATATTTTCAAGAGGATGAAAATTATATATAACCAAAAGCAGCTTGTGTGTACCGGTGAACCGGTGACAGACGATTTTCTTTTTTTTTCCGGGTGAGATCACATAATCATAGTGGAAACATGGAGCAGATGTACCAGCCCAATGTGGGGTGGACCCGACCCGCTAACAAAACCACACCTGTTCATCGGGCGAGGGGAGAGAGTGAGAGAGTCACCACTCCATGCACCTGGCAAGAGGGAATTGAAACAGGGTGGCATGCCAGGACTGGCCTGCTCTGTCTGTGTGTGGATGCACTGTGGTGGGTAGAGATAGAGTAGGTGAGGTGTACTGTATGCATTTAATTTGTCTTTGAGTGAAGTTAGTAGCTTAAATTTTGTTTATTCATCAGGCGAGAAGCTCGGTGAGAGAGTCACCACTTCATGCACCTGGCAAGTAGGAATTGAAACAGGGTGGCATGCCAGGACTGGACTGCTCTGTCCCTATTCGGCAGCGTGTGTGGATGCACTGTAGTGGGTAGAGGGTAGGTGAGGTGTGCTGTCTGTGTATTAAATGTGTCTTTGAGTGAACCTGGGAGCCTTGTGCACATTTTGTTTGCTCAAAAGGCAAGAGGCTCAGTGGGAGACCCACTTCAAGCACCTGGCAAATGGGAAACGAAATGAGAACATTTATTATTTTTCATAGATTTAATTTGTCTGTGGATGAATTTAGCAGCTTGTATTTTGTTTGTTCATCAGGCGAGAGGCTCTGTGAGAGACCTATCCCTTGCACCTGGCAAGTGAGAATCAAAACGAGGTCTGATCTAGTCTGGTCCAGACCATCCCATAATATTACCATTTAATTTCGTATCAATGGTCTGCGGGTTGTTTGATCTGACACGATTGCAAGAAGCAGGAAGTTTGCGCTCAGTTCTGGTTTAAAATGATTGGACATCTCTCTCCCAATCGCTGGCAGTCACTCAACAACAACATAGCGCAGACCAATGGCTCTGGCACAGATGTGTACGTCATTGTCACGAGCGTCCGCCCCCTTTTGTCCCCACGTGAGGCGCTTATTTGCTTACTGGCTGTTTTCTGGGGGGTGGGGGGGGGGGGTTCGTTGCGATCAAAATCCTACTGCTCCAGGCACACCACAGAGAAGCGCGGCCAGACTCGTAGTGGAGCCAATCCTTTGGCGGAAGTACGTAGGATGGCACGTGAGGCTAGGTCTGGACAGCTCTGTCACTATAGGCTCTTTTCCACCGCCAGTTTTCTGGTAGGCCTACAGCTCGACACAGCACGACTCGGCTGCCACGTTTGTCTTTTTGACTGGGCACAACACAGCTCAATCATAATGCAAAAAGTGGAGGCCGAGTCACGCTGTGTCGAGCTGTAGGCGTACCAGAAAACCGGCTGTGAAAAAGAGCCTTATGCCAGGTTGTGAGCGAACTGAAATTCACCCCAACCCCCATCCTCCACACTGTGTTAGACTGGTAGGCCTAATCTGGCATAAAAGGCATTTCTCAGAGGGGTGAACTGAAAGCGATATGGTTTTTGCTGTTTTTTTTCCGTATAGACGGGCTGACAATATAGACCATTGGCCTGCTTTTGGTCTCCATCCAGCCCTGCCTCCACACATATAGCATACTGTTCCCACTGCTCTCCAGGGTGCATCCTCGACATTTTGGCAAGGCAAAGCTGCCATTTCTTGGTTGAAGCTGTGAATTTGTCTATGGGTGAACTTACATAGTACGTCTTGCTTATATTTTCATATTTGTAGTGTTGCTTTGTAAAACAAATCTGCCAAATTAACGGTAGCTTAACCGAGCTGGAACATCGCCCCATCCGACAGCAGCACTGACCCAAACATAGATCCCACCCCCTGCTATATCAATCAATCAGTCAATCAGTCAATCAGTCAATCAATCAATCAATCAATCAATCAATCAATCAATCAATCAATCAATCAATCAATCAATCAATTAATCAATCAAAATGACTCATATAGCACATTATCGTACATAATTGTCATCCAATGTGCTAAATATTAGAGAAAGAGAAAAGAGAAGAAAAAAAAGAAACCATATTGTGTTATAGATTGTAGATCATTAACTATCATCAAGCCGTCTTTTATTTATTTTTAAAACAAGATACTGTTCGGTCATTCTAATTTAGTACCAGCATTTGGCAGCATAATAACTAAATGCCATTTCACCCTGTCTGGACTTGACCCTATAGGCAGAACAACCAGCAGCGGAGATTCTGAAGACCTATTACAGGAGAGAGGAAAGTGTTGCTTGGCTCAAAGGGAGAACGGGCCTTGAAGGGCAGACTTGACTTGACAAGGGCAAGAGTATTGACTCTACAGCCAGAGCTGCACTGGGGGGGAAATAGGGCCCAGGCACTTTTTGGCTTAAAGGGCCCCCCTCATAATTATTCATTCATTCATTCATTCATTCATTCATTCATTCATTCATTCATTCATTCAAAGCAGGTGTCCCGCAAGGGTCAGTTCTTGGCCCAATCCTGTTTTCTCTGTATATTAATGATATAGATAAGGGCCTAAACCCAGCCAAAGTACATCTGTATGCTGATGATACCATTTTATACACCGTTGGTACCTCAGTGCAAGATGCTTTGGCCTCTTTACAAACTTCGTTCATATCTATTCAAAAAGCATTACTGCATTTGAAATTAGCACTAAATAAAAATAAAACGAAGTATATGATTTTCACACGCTCAAGATCTTGTCCTGATGGTAACTTAGAAACACTTGATGGTACCCTCCTGGAGCGGGTTAGTTCTTATAAATATCTTGGTATTTGGCTAGACCAAAATCTCACATATGAGGTACACATAAATAATCTTTTAAAAAAGCTAAGACCTAAGGTTGGTTTTTATTTTCGTTTGAAAAAATGTTTTTCATTTCTAGCAAGAAAAAGGCTGGTTCAAAGTACTTTTCTCTCAGTGTTGGATTATGGGGATACAATTTATATGCATGCGCCCTTATGTCTCCTCAAAAAGCTGGATGCAGTTTATCATTCAGCATTGCGATTTGTAACAGGTGCCCCCTCAAGAACCCACCATTGTGATCTGTACTCTAAAGTCCAATGGCCATCCTTGTATTTAAGGCGTAAATTGCATATGTTACTTTTTATTGCAAAGGCACTGTTGGGCAAACTTCCCTATTATATCTGTAATTTATTGACTTTTTGTACTTTATCTTATGGCACACGCTCTTCACATAAGTTACTACTACAGTCTTGTACTCCTCGCACTGAATTAGGGAAAACAGGCTTTTCTTTTTATGCCCCATATCTATGGAATGAGTTGCAGAAGATACTATGTATGGACTCTCTGCCCTCATTAGAGACTTTTAAGAGGAAAATTAATACAGTATACACAGAGGAGTGTCATTGTTTCTGACTATGCAGCACATAGGCTACTTTTAATCTCAAAATACGTTTTATGTAAACTTATTCTTTTTAATGTGTTTTTTGTACATTTATTTTCCTTTTTTGTCTTTGTGTTTGTCTGTGTCTGTAACTATATGTTTGCTGCCATTTTGACCAGGACTCCCTGGCAGAAGAGACTGTAGTCTCAATGGGACAATCCTGGCTAAATAAAGGATAAATGAAAAAAAAAATAAAATAAATAAAAAAAAATATTTTTTTGAATAGGACAACGCAAATTAATCAATACATCAGCTTGAGAGCTTCAATATAAAAATGCCAGACTTAGCATAGATGCTAAATTTCATCTGTTGTGCTAGGTAATTAGTGGTGCAGAACTGACTCACCGGTGGGCCTTGCACCCTTGTGGGGCCCTATTTTCAGAAATGTAAAAAAAATAATTGTTTAGCATTTCTGAAAATATAGGCCCACAAGGGTGCAGGGCCCACAGGGAAATGCCCGCTTTGTCAGATGGCCAGTCCAGCTCTGTGTACAGCCTGGCATCATAGATATACAGGTAGAGAGTTGAAAAGCTGTGTGCTCCATCCTGATGCATTTAAGAGATTACTGGATTTGTCCCTGCTGAGTATTACACAGGAGTCCTGCCTGCTGCCTGCCACATGTGGTTCTCAAACCTATTCCCCTGCTGGGACTCTTTTGAACCTGTAACGGTGCATTCACACCAACGGCGCGGACGTCCACTTCACGTGTCCGTTATCTGTCCGAAACGGTTAGAATACATGAAAACAGATCATGCCTTGCACACAGGAGCGTGGTGTAAGCGGTAACGGCGTTACTCCTTTTCCTGTGCGGACATCCGCTTTTCAATGAGTGGCTCCCACTGAAAATGAATGACTGCTGCCCGCGGATAGAACATGGACGTTGACTGTGCAGTGTGAAAGGCAGCCGGTGAACCTCTCGGACTCACACTGCTCACGGACATGTTAAGTGAATGCAAGTATCTTGGTGTGCATGTACCGTAACACCCCTCCCCGTCAGAGTCAAACTGCCATTTTTTTGGTCCAATATTATTTAGTAGCTATAATGTCATTTGGACTTCACCAAAGGAAAAGTAAAGACACTCGAACATACAAAAGGGTGAATTAGGGTAAATTGGGCCACTTTTTTTTTTTTTTTACAATATAGTAAGTTAATGGAAAAAAAGTGGCCCAATTTACCCTAATTCAAGTCAATTCAGTTTTTTGGGAGTTATCATAGATGTACGCAGACGGTATATGGGTAGCTAGAGGGCATAGCAGAACTGCAAAAGAGGAAGAGGAGGAGGAAGAGGAGGAGGAGGAGGAAGATGCGGAGGAGGAGAGGGAATATGAGGAAGAGGAGGATGAGGAGCGGGAAGAGGAGGAGGAGGAAGATGAGGAGGAGGAGAGGGAAGATGAGGAAGAGGAGGATGAGGAGCGGGAAGAGGAGGAGGAAGATGAGGAGGAGGATGATGAAGAGAAGAAGGAGGATGTTGTGGAGGAGGAGGAGGAAGAGGCAGAGGAGGGGGAGGAGGAAGAGGATTGGTAAGAGGAGGAGGATGAGAAGCAGGAGAAGAGGAGAAGGAAAAGGAGGCAGAGGAGGAATTAGGAGGAGTGAGGAGGATGTTAAGGACGAGAAGGAAGATGATGATGAAGAAGATGAGGAGGAAGGGGAGGAATTAGGAGGAGTGAGGAGAATAAACTAAAAACATCTCTAGCCTTGTACTGGCGTCAGGCGGAATAATACCAGATGAAGAAGAAGGTTTCATAGCATAGTCTGTACCAGAAGAAGAAGAAGGCTTTTCATAGCAGGGTGTGTAGTATACACGGAAGGGTCTGTTCATGCCGACGGCATCATATCAGCCACACAATGGTGTCACACAGCAGAGGTGGCAGTGCAGCAGTGGCAGTAATTTATATTAGGTCAGTCTTGCACTGTTGATTCCTGCCGCACCGGAGCTCACCTTTTCAGATGCTGTAACACTTGTTGCCTAAGGCGAAGACTTGTAACAGCAACATCCTCCTCTCCCAGCCCAGAGGCTCAGTAGGAGCAGGTGGCTTAAAAAGCTAATGCCTGATATGATGTAAGGAAGAAGAGGCAGAGGAGGAGGAGGATGAAGAGGATTGGTAAAAGGAGGGGGACGGGGAGGAAGATGATGACGAAGACGAGAAAGAAAAGGAGGCGGAGGAAGAGGAGGAGTGAGGAGAACTAACTAAAGACATCTGTCTAGCCTTGTGTTGGTGTCTTGTGAAAGACCAAGTAATAACAGCAGAAGAAGGCTTTTCATAGCCGGGTCTGCACTGTAGTAATAACAGAAGAAGGCTTTTCATAGCTGAGTTTGTAGTAGTAATAACAGAAGGTTTTTCATAGCAGGGTCTGTTCATGCCGAAGGCATTACATCAGCCACACAATGTTGTCACACAGCAGAGGTGGCAGTGCAGCAGTGGCAGTAATTTATATTAGATCGCAGTCTTGCACTGTTGATTCCTGCAGCCGCACCGGAGCTCACCTTTTCAGATGCCATAACACTTGTTGCCTAAGGCGAAGACTTGTAACAGCAACATCCTCCTCTCCCAGCCCAGAGGCTCAGTACAAGCAGATGGCTTACAAAGCTAATGCTTAATATGATGTGATGTTAGACTCTTGAAGAAGGTAGGTCTGCACACTGCCGATCAGCTCAAAAAATAAACGTTATTATTTAAAAAGCAACGTTTCGATCACGTATATATATGCCTGATGAAGATCCAGCGTGATCGAAACGTTGCTTTTTAAATAATAAAGTTTATTTTTGGAGCTGATCGGCAGTGTGCAGACCTACCTTTTTCAATTGTCTGACTTTTTTGTCTGGCACCTGCAACAAGTGTTTTTGGATGTGCGCACCCTACCCAAAACTATGATGTCAGACACGGCAGCAAATATCAATGGCTGGTTAGGTTGGGAACACTATCTTAAATTGAATTGCACTAGTAATAATGTCTTAAAACAACTACACCATTTGAAGCTGATATGACCTAGCTCAGTGGTTCTTTTAACCTATGGGCCGGGGCCCACTGGTAGGCCCTGAAGGTATTCCACGTGGGCCTTGAAATCATTTTCTACAAATTATTATCATATTTTGGTGTGTGTTGATATTGATTTATTTGAGTTTTATTCTTCATAGGGTCAGAAGTGGGCCCTGAACATTTGTGACAATTTCGAGTGGGCCCCACGTTGGAAAAGGTTGGGAACCCCTGCCTTGCTATTTGACTTGTCTTACTTACTTGTCTTATTGGAAACACTGATGATGGGCTGGAGTCCCAAAACATTTGATTCCTTTGTCTTTGGCTTTGATTTATTTTCGACGTTTTAATAGGCTACTACAGTTTGACTGATTTGCATTCAGCTCCTGTGTGCAACTTCTTCTTCTCCCTCCTGAATATCTGTTTTGGTCTAACGCACCGAGCGAAACTAAAATAGACAGAGGAGCGGGCACCAGAGGAGCGGGCACCAGAGGAGCGGGCACCAGAGGAGCGGGCACCAGAGGAGCGGGCACCAGAGGAGCGGGCACCAGAGGAGCGGGCGCCAGTTCTACATTCCCTTGTCTAAGTATCTGCCAAGATAGTTTGAGCTCTGTGTGTGTGCGTGCGCGTGTGTGTGTGTGTGTGTGTGTGTGTGCGTGTGCGTGTGTGTGTGTGTGTGTGTGTGTGTGTGTGTGTGTGTGTGTGTGTGTGCGTGTGTGTGTGTGTGTGTGTGCTGTGTGTGTGTGTGCTGTGTGTGTGTGTGTGTGTGTGTGTGTGTGTGTGTGTGTGTGTGCTGTGTGTGTGTGTGTGTGTGTGTGTGTGTGTGTGTGTGTGTGTGTGTGTGTGTGTGTGTGTGTGTGTGTGTGTGTGTGTGTGTGTGTTTGTGCGTGTGTGTGTGTGTGTTTGTGTGTTTCAAATTTTCAAAGCACAATGAGCTTCTATCATAGGAATAGAGTCATTTTATATTTTATATCATGTTATTTTTATATACACTGCATAGCTGAACTTATTAGAACCGGAGGCTCTGACGTGAATATCGAAGAACCATTCATGCAGTCCATCTTCATTTCAATTTTTTTTTCATTTTCTCAGTGCAGACCCACACAGATTGATGATGATGATGGTTCTTCCTCAAGAGAGGGGAAAAGGTGAGGAGAGTGCAGAAGATTGGGAGCCTCCAGACGCAGCCATAACTTTGAGCCCCAAGCACATCTAATCATTTTTGATGAATGCAGCCACGTTCGATCTTCGATAAAACTATTGGATAAAACCATTTTTACTTTCAAATGCATCCTTGTTTAGCTTCACGATTCATACAATGTAAAGAATGCAGGTCTAACCAATGAACTACAATCCTTGTATAATGTAGGCTACAGTACAATTCTCCTTGCACCCATCATGCTGCGTTTCTTGCCTATACGGTGCACTCCTTACAAAGCTATCACCTTAGTGGGCTGGACGTATGCTGTGAATTGGCATTGCCATTTAAAAATATGTTTTCTTGTAAGTATTTATAATGTGAAGAGCCTTTCACCAATCCTCCTTGTACAATGTACAGTTCAATTCTCCTTGTACCCATCATGCTACCTTTCTTGCCTATGCAGTGAACTATTTGGGCCTACAAAGCTATCACCTTGATGATCTGGACCAATGAGATTAAAAAGAACATTTACTCTCATATTTACTCCATTTACTCTCCCTGGTCTAGATACATGCTGTGAAGTGGCATTGTCATTTAAAAAGGATTTTTTTATAAGTATTTCTAATGTGAAGAGCCTTTCAATGGCTCAACATGCTGCTTTCTCTCCTCATGGCACCATTCATTCTCTTCAGTATCGAGGACCCATTTATATTGTACTGTACAGCCAGTCCTCATGGTACAATGTACAGTGTAATCATCCTTGTAGCCTACCCATCATGCTACCTTTCTTGCCTATACGGTGCACTACTTACAAAGCCAGGGCCGGCTCTGGCGTATTTGGTGCCCTAGGCGAGTTTGAGTTCTGGCTATCACCTTGATGATCAGGGGTCCGTTTCTCGACTCTTGTCGTTGCTAACCGTCTTAAGACCGTCTTAAGACCATCTTACCATTCCTTTGGATTTAGTGGTGAGCGTCGCTGTCGAGAGAGAGTTGAGTCGCTCTTACAAAGGAAGTTGCTATCGTTGTTAGCAAAGACACTTTCGAGATACGGACCCCTGGACCAGTGAGAGTAAAAATAATATGTACTCTCTTATTTACTCCATTTACTCTCCCTGGTCTGGATACATACTGTGAAGTGGCATTGTCATCTAAAAAGACGTTTCTTTTTAATAAGTATTTCTAATGTGAAGAGCCTTCCGCTATAGTGTAATGGCTCAACATGCAGCTTTCACTCCTCATGGCACCATTCATTCTCTTCAGTATCGAGGACCCATTTATACTGTACTGTACAGCCAGTCCTCATGGTACAAAGTACAGTGTAATCATCCTTGTAGCCTACCCATAATCTTACCTTTCTTGCCTATACGGTGCACTACTTACAAAGTCAGGGCCGGTTCTGGCGTATTTGGTGCCCTAGGCGAGTTTGAGTTCTGGCTATCACCTTGATGAGCTGGACCAGTGAGAGTTAAAATAATATTTACTCTCATATGTACTCTATTTACTCTCCCTGGTCTAGATACATGCTGTGAAGTGGCATTGTCATTTAAAAAGACGTTTTTTGTATTTCTAATGTGAAGAGCCTTTCAATGGCTCAACATGCTGCTTTCCCTCCTCATGGCACCATTCATTCTCTTCAGTATCGAGGACCCATTTGTACTGTACTGTACTGGTACAGTCCATCTTCATTGTTCAGTACTCACAGACTCACAGACTCACTCACACAGACTGATGGCTCCTCCTCAGGAGCAGGATGAAGATGAGTAGAGTGTGGATGAGCCTCTAGAGACACAGCCATACATGGTAAAAAATGGGGTGTCAATATTTCCTATAGGCCTACTGTATATTATAACTTACAGTTAGAACATTTTCAACACTGTGGAGAGTCACATCACTCTAAGAGTAAAGTAGAAAGTCAGTGTCAAATTCTGCAGGTGGAACTTTCAACTGTAAAGCTTGTAGAATCAGTGCAGATGGGTTCGCCGGGGGGCCTATTCATTATTCGCTTAAAATACTCAACTACAGCACATCATACAATAAGGTGATAACATAAGCTCCGTGCCAAAGGGTTAATAATTACGTGTACACTGACAAAAATGAGTTGGAAATAACTTTGAAAATGACACACTGATCAAAGAGTAATAACACTGCGTTTCAGTGGAACTAAATGCCATCTGAAACAAGAGTAAAAATGTCAACTCTTTAAGAGTTATATTAACAGTGCTATTTCCACTGCATGTAGGCAGACTTGAGTCCAAAGACACGTCTAGTCATCTCGGATAAATATAGAAGTGTCAGCCGGGGCGAACAAAAGTGACCCAGTTAGTTAGCAAGGGCACGTAGGCCTATACTCCGGCATCAGGTTTAAACGACAGTGACGTACGGTACGTATGTGTGACAGCATCACCAACAGTGGCAGTGACAGGGACGGTGACATTGAAAAGGGGAAGCTGACAGGTCACAAAGGAGGAGGGAGCTCTGTGCTACACGTTTGCTCTAGGCCTGAGTCACAGCGTGCGTGTGGACAATGCGTGATGCACAACGTGAGCTCATTCCGCCAGCTAATTGGCTGATAAATTGGTTCGGCTCGCTACAGCAACATCTCATGGGGCTACATCCCATAATAGTCCATTATACCACAAGCCAAGCAGACAAGACAACCAGTAAACACGAAACAGACAGACGAGGAGCAAAACTGACAGACACCATATGACCACGCTCAACTGCTGCGCATGGTGGCGGTGGCAGCGATGGTGATGATTTTATAATTAACAAGCACATTTGGGGTAACCCTTACGGAAATGAATCATTGTTCATCATTTTCATTGATGCAGGAGCAGGAAAGGTAAGGTTGGGATTCGAACCTGCAACCCTGTGATCTTCAGTCCAACTTCCTAACCATTACACCACGGCTGATAAATTGGTTCAGCTCGGTACAGCAAGATCTCATGGGGCTACATCCCATAATAGTCCATTATACCACAAACCAAGCAGACAACCAGTAAACAAGAAACAGACAGACGAGGAGCAGAACTGACAAACACCATATGACCACGCTCAACCGCGGCGCATGGTGGCGGAGATGATGATATTATATTATAATCAACAAGCACATTTGGGGTAAATACCCCCCAAAGGCGAATTCATTGTTACTGATGTGGTAAGGAGGAAGAATGCATTATTTTTAAAGTATTTTGTGCTGCAAGATACAGCAACACTCATGAGGCTATATATCCCATTACAGTCCATTATACCAGCGTTTCTCAACCAGGTTGCCGTGGCACCCTGGGATGCCGCACAACCCCCTCAGGGGTGCCGCGGAAACGTGCCTGACGGTGTGTGAAATTGACCTAAATAAATAAATAAATCATGTAATATAATACATATTTGTCTAAATGAATACATTAATGCTTAGTCAATGGAATCTTAAGTAAATTTAGGTCACCCCAGTATGGCCTACACATACATAGCCTGTCTGAGATAAAACTTTGAACGTCTCTCTTCGAATGTGTAACTTTTTTAAGCTTGTGTGGTATCGGATGCGATGGCATGTTACGGTTTGTTAGTTTGTTATTTTTCATGAATTGAAAGGGTCCCTTGCCTAAAAAAAGGTTGAGAAACACTGCAGTACACCACAAACCAAGAAGACAAGCAGTAAACACGAAACAGACAGACGAGGAGCAAAACTGACAAACATCATATGACCACGCTCAACCGCTGCGCATGGTGGCGGTGGCAGCATTGATGATGATTTTATAATCAACAAGCACATTTGGGGTAACCCTTGCGGAAATGAATCATGGTAAATCATCATTTCCATTGATGCAGGAACAGGGAAAGGTAAGGTAGGGATTTGAATCTGCAACTCTGTGATCTTCAGTCCAACTTCCTAACCATTACACCACGTCTGATGAATTTGCTCAATGTGATACAGCAAGACTCATGGGGCTACATCCCATAATAGTCCATTATACCACAAGCCAAGCAGACAACCAGTCAACACCAAACAGACAGACGAGGAGCAAAACTGACAAACACCATATGACCACGCTCAACTGCGGAGCATGGTGGCAGCGATGATTAGGATATTACATTATAATCAACAAGCACATTTGGGGTAAATACCCCCCAAAGTCGAATTCATTGTTACTGATGTGGTAAGGAGGAAGAATGCATTGTAATAAACAAGCACATTTGGGGTTACCCTTACGGAAATTAATCATCGTAAATCATCCTTTTCATTGATGCAGGGGCTGG
>NC_085875.1:1034917-1039917 GCF_034702125.1 Engraulis encrasicolus | reverse complement strand
ATCCTGATATATCGATCCAATCATACATGAATCCGACCTTAATTAATGATACATGAGTAATAATGGAATAATGTTGTAAGTGATTTCAGCATCACCACTGTGGGTAATAATCCTGCCATATGGATCCAGTCATATCTCAATCACAGGTCAGACAGGTCATAACTAGTCCTGGTTGTAAAACCATTTAATTTCACTGAGGAAAAAATAGACTAAGCTAGGGACGCCTAGGTGAAAGTGGTCAGGGGGCTAGATTTTTTTCAAGACTTTATTTCTGACCTGAAAATAGGCCTACTACACTGAGTCACACATTGATATGCATGAAATTACCCAGAAAGGCCTATACATACAAAAATTGCATTGGTACCACAGTAGCTTCACAATGAGGCTTAAAACGCCCCAGCCTATTCTAAAGAAGTGTGCCTTTGAAAACATGATATTGCCCTAACCATGCAGGTCTACATTTATTTAGATAGGCTAGCGTTACTCAACGGGGGCAGTACAGCCCCCCAGGGGGCGTTGTAGAGCTCTAGGGGGGCGTTGAGAAGGATACAGGTGAGAGTGGGCGGGGCTTAGTTCCCATTAAAGCAGATAGTCCATTTTATTTTTTAATACTAAGAGGGGCATTGGCAGGCTTATGATCAGGTCAAGGGGGCGTTGGGAGGCTTACGATGAGGTCCAGTGGGCGTTTCCTTAAAAAAGGTTGAGAACCACAGAGATAGGCTATTAAAAACTGGATGCAAACAAAACACAGAAGATTGGTCTTCACACCCCTGACTCGTCACACTCAAGTCGGAGTCACAGGACTCGAGTCCACATCTCTGATGACATTACTTACAACATTATTCCATTATTACGCACGCATCATTAATTAAGGTTGGATTCATGTATGATTGGATCAATATATCAGGATTTTCATCAGCAGTGTTAATATATGATATATTGACACTTGTAATTCACACCATTAATTACCCTTGGTTGTACCACAATTACTTAATGGTGAGTCATCATGACTACAATAGTGACTCCTCATTGACTAATAATAGATTAAACATCACTGCATACATAAATTATGTGTTAATTCACCATGAATCATACATTACTTCCAACATTATTCCGTTATTATTCATGTACCATTATTGTAAAGTGTTACCGCTGTAGGTGTGCACAGATAGAAATAAAGAATGCCCATTTGGGAACAACTCCCATTGTCACTGAGACACAGCATATAAGTAATCACTGCACACTGCACACAACGTCATGAAATTGCAGCCCTCAATGGTCCCCCAAGGGAGCAGTGCGGCAGGACTGTATACCATGCTCAGGGTGCCTCAGTCATGGAGGAGGATGGGGGAGAGCACTGATTGATTACTCACCCCCACCAACTTGGTCGGGAGTCGAACCGGCAACCTTCGGGCTACCAGTCTGACTTCCTAACCGATTACCCATGACTGATAGGGACAAGGAGGTGCTATAGCACCTGCCCCTTTGCCCAACTGGACACAACAATGCCCCTTTTGAAAGTAGTCCACGTTGACATTATCATCTAGAAATGCTTGGTGATTAAAAGCGTGTGATAACAATGCCTGATATAATATATAGCCTTTATAGACTATTAAGGCAGTCGGAAGCTCCACATAAAGCACTCATAAAGCATAGAACTAGGCTACAAACCAGCAATGGGTCGTAATTCATCATAAAGTTGATAGCAGAGGATTCATGTCAGAGGATAAATGATGTTGGACTGTTTCATTGTCCTCTCTTCTCTGGGTTCTGCTAACCGTGAACAAATAAATGACAGCAGCTGTCCTTGGTGCTAACGCGTTGTGCTAACCGCTGCGTCTTCTCTCATACCACCAGTCAAACCATTCCGGAGCTGACTTCCTGCTTAAATAATTGGCTATCAATGGTTGGCTTGGTAGTATCTAAACGTCATTAAATGCGACACTGGTACACTTAACACACTACTAACACAGCTAAAACTTAACCCTGTGAGACCTGAACCATGAAAGCAATGAGAGAAAATTCTAATTTTTTGGAATTTGCTTCAATATTGGTCCCTTATAAGAAATGTAAAAAAAAAAAAATCTAAATTTTGTTAAGGTCACTGAGATATTTAATGCATCATATATGATGCATCAGGCTTTAAAAGGAATGAAAATTCCAATTTCATGACCATTGAAAAATGACTTTTAATGCATTTACAACTTTTTTTTCATTTAAAAAAGTTGTCAGACAATTTAATTTGAGGATTATCTTTAAATATTTAGTGAGATCCTGCCATTTTTGTAAGCCTATCCTTGTTTTAGCAGGACCATATTTTACATTTCCCACAGCCTGGTTGGGTAATTTTTTAAAATCTATGTAAAAACATAGCTGATCGAATGCTTAACAACCTATTTATGAGTGTAATATAGATCATTATTCATTTTTGATGTGTAATTTGAATATATGGGTCCATTACTACAATTGGACCATTTCTCCATTCACTTCAATGCATTTTTTACGAGATCATAATTTCAACATTTTGCATTACATTTTCAAAATTGCCAGTAAAACCTGTTTCTTAAGGCAATATCTTTGTCTTGAAGTAAAACAACTTGTGTGTTTTGTTAAACGATCGTCGTGGTATGCTTTGTAAGTTTCCCTATGGCGAAATGCATTGATGGCTGACTTCCTTCCGCCGCCGGATGGTGCTTATTTGTTTCATCAGTTTTAGCACGATCTCTCTGCAACACGGTGTAAAAATATAAACTCTTCCTTGATTAATTGCACAAAGCAAGTGTTCAAATTAAAGGATGTAGAGTTATATTTCGGAAATTTGTACACAAACCTTTTGCAATTTGACGATATCTCAGCGTCGGTCAGGGAAACCGCTTCTACTCCATTTTTGCATTTTTCGCCGAGCTGTGATCAACTTGTTGTTGACCGCTGCTCTCTTGTGGCGGTTTCCGTGTACTGCAGGACGTTTGGAAATGACACGCAGGATGTTTTTGAGATCGATTTTTTTTTTGTGTCAGCGGGGAGAGGGCTTTGAATTTGATGAAACAAATATGATGCGTCCGGCGCGATAGGGTTAAGGTGCGGTGGTGCAACCGACTTTTAGAACAAATTTAGTAGCAGGGGCAACCCACTGCTGCTCTCCAAAATGCATGTGCATGCCACTGCTAATAGCAGCCACAGCTAAAGTGCCCTTGAGCAAGGCTCCAATCCAATCCTCACACCGCTCCAAGGGACTGTTACTAATGCCCTGTACCTAAAAATCTGCAAGTCGCTTTGGACAAAAGCGTTAGCTGAGTGTAATGCAATATAATATGCTACAAAAAGATATAACTGTCAACAATATATCACATATGGAATATAGACATATACAGTATACCGCAAGAACAAAAGTATAAATCCACTTAAATGTCCAAGGATGTGCTCAGAGAGGACACAAATAGAGCTCTTCAGTAACGCGGAAGCATGTAGTAGACTGTAGTCTTTCATGTTAGCATTTAAGGACATCCTGGTTCGTATCGGCTTCCGGCCTCCCATTGGGAATGAATAGGGGCCAGTTTCAAATAAGCTCAGAGTGCAAGCACTCGCTTAGCGAACCCCCGCAAGCTGTCGAGGGTGTTAAAAATAGGCTGTAGGTATGACATGGTTGATCATTTTGTGTCAAACTTCGACATAAATACGATGTTGCGTCCATATGCTAAACCCGGAAACTTTTGGCGACTACAGAAGCGGCGCCTGTATCTAACGTCATGTATGTGCGGAGGGTTGTACCCATGGCAACCAAAGGAAAGCATGTAGTTCGGAAGTTTTAATGATCAGAAAGGGGTTAGCAATATTGAATTAAAATCGTCATGATTTAACATGTGAATACAGCAACATGATGATACGATCCGTTCCACTAATGAGAAAGGGATGCGGGGACACGCTAATATTCGTTGTTGGCGTGCAACTTATATTTTCGCCAAACCTGAATCTCTATGGCGTGTTGCAATGTAAAAAAATCGCCATAGAATTGGAACGCCAACCGCCGCATACAAGTTGACGTCAACGCTGAAGAGCTCTATGGATGTACTGATATAGCCTCGGCCCTGCAGTCATGCGGCTACCCCTTCCCGTCTCTCTCCCAATTCGCTTCCTGTCCACCTCTCACACTGTCCTATTACATAGAGTCGAAAAAGACAACAAAAAAATCTTAAGTACAGTACTACAGTACTGCAAATGTGTACTCCAGTTATGGTAATATAAGGAGGGGGCGGGGTGGTGTGTGTGTGTGTGTGTGTGTGTGTGTGTGTGTGTGTGTGTGTGTGTGTGTGTGTGTGTGTGTGTGTGTGTCTGGGCGGCTCATAAAACAATGATGAGCTGAGGACTGTAGCCGTGTATTGTAGCAATGTCCTGCACTGATGACCTCCGCAGCGCTCCACGCTATTGGCTGGAGCCCCCCTGCCACCGCCACACACACGCACACACGCACGCACGCACGCACGCACGCACGCACGCACGCACGCACGCGCGCACACTCGCACGCACACACGCACCGCTCCACTTTATTGGCTGGAGCCTCCTCATTAGCATACAGGTGTAATAATGTGCTAACAGGGAACAAGGGCCGCTCACTCAGGGCTTGACACTGGCACCTGCCAACCGGCCAAATGCTGGTAAAACGTGACTGTGGCTGGTAACAAGTTCAGTGTTACTAGCCAATTTGGCTGGCAGGTAGCTTATTCTATGGTATGACATATCAGAATAGGGTATATTCTGCACTTTGCCCCTTGTATATCAGTTGTTTGTATTTAAGTTGAAGAAAAAGCTCAGTTATTCAGTTTCTATTTGTTTGTTTTATTTCCATGTAGAAACCCATGCACTCATCTTCTTGCTTAAAACACCTCATCTTCTGAATCAAATTTGTGGCTAGTAGAATAGCTGGATGGCTAGTGACTCGGGAAAACCACTAGCCACAGTGGCCGGCAAGTAAAAAAATGAATGTCAAGCCCTGCTCACTCTCA
>NC_085875.1:1020047-1029817 GCF_034702125.1 Engraulis encrasicolus | reverse complement strand
TGTTTTTTCACAGCTCTCAGTCGGACTAAAAACAGTAATGGGGAGGATGCTCGAGATGAGTAGGCATGCCTGGCCTAACCTGACCGACTGACATAGCGTATACATACTAAGGGGGGGGGGGGGGGGCGTCAGCAGGCTTATGATGAGATAAAGAGGGCATTGGAAGGCTTATGATGAGGTCAAGGTGGCGTTTGTTCAAAAAAAAAAAAAAAAATTGAGAACCACTGGTCTGACTGGACTGCTTCAAGCCTCCAGACCGAAAAATAAACCAAATCACAAAAACCTCCATCCATGTGAAAAAAAAAACAAAAAAACAGAAATAACATGAAACAGCAACACACACACAGCCCTATAGGCTACGCATGACGGGCCATCCGGGTACTTTGCTCGTAAATGTGCGTTACGCCCCTTTATAGGGGAAATCAAACCAAATCAAATGAAATCAAAAATGTCTCATTAACTTGCCTGCTACACCGTCTAGCCTAAATGAGCACAGTCCATGCTTCAGCTGCTTGGCTATATTATATGAACAGCCGGCAACACAACACGTTTTCAGCATGTTGAGCGTGAACAATGCTAGTCTACGGGTCCTTGTCTTTCGTTTATTCTTTCCCAAAACCACCAATTGACTTGCATTGGCTTTCCCCCCTATGTTTCCCCTCCAAAAAAGGGCGTAACACACATGAAAAACGTCACGCCGTTCATGCGTAATCACCCATCATGAGCATGACTGAGCGTGATTGGGCTGAATCTCATTTGGATCACCGGCTGGTGACTGGCCGCTGGCCATGTGCTGCAGCTGACTGTCGGAGCGGACTGATTCCCTCAGAGCCCTCAAACCCAAAACCAGAGTTGTTTACACGGGTTGCACATTAGTAAACACCCCTGGCTCTGTAAACACATAAGGGACCACAATGGGGACCACAATGGAAATAAGTTTTGGGGCTTTTTTGTGTACATCACTGTCTATCCCTGTCAATGTATGGTTATTGCTGCTATACGATGTTTTTACATCTAATAGACTAAATAAATGAATTAATTCATTCATCATTCATTCATTCATTCATTCATTCATTCAACACCAACCTCTGATTGTTGGAAACTGATGTCGGTCAAAAAAATAGCTCACATGGTTGATTGCTTAGCATCTTGCTCCTCCTCACAACACCAATGTTTGTAAATGTGAAACCTATGTATAAAGTAGAAGTACTCTTACAGATTATATTACAACACTAGTGGTATACAACTACATGGTTTCAACTGTGTAATATCAACTGTGTAAATTACATCTGTAAGAGTACTTCTACTTCTACTTTAACCAATTGGATGTCGCCCAAAACTACCAAACCACAAGCCTCCACCACCATTCGAATCCATGTGAAAATAATAGAGCTCTTCCATCCATGTAAAACACCCATCACCGATGCTCAAACACAAAACATGATTGTCGGCCGTTGACTTTATGCTTCAACCGACCTGACTGCTTCCAACCCTCAGACCCAAAACCACCAAATCGCAGAAACAAATGTCCATCACCATCCGAATCCAACCGAAAACAATCCTCCTCCAGCCATGTGAAAAACAAACAGAGCCCATCACAGCCCATCAGGGAAGCCGACAGAGTGGGTGCAAAGGGTTCAGTTGTCCAGGGCCCCAGGGAAATGGGAGCCCCAAAAATTGGCGCCGTAGTAGCTCCATAATGTGAAACGTTGTAATGGTCATTGAAAAGTTAACTATAGTATTACATGACTGTGATATAACACAGGGCTTTTACAGTAGTAGTGCACTATGACTTGGTCCTTGCCATTCTGGTAACAGCAAATTTATAACACTGTGTCTCGGGTTTTTTTGTTTGTCTTTTTCGACTTTTTATTTGATAGGACAGTGTGAGAGGTGGACAGGAAGCAAATTGAGAGAGAGACAGGGAGGGTCGGCAAAGGACCCGGGCCGGGAATCGAACGTGGGTCAGCTGCATGGCAGGCGAGTGCCCTACCAGTTGGCCATGGCAAGGCCTATAACCAGAGGTGCATCTTGCCACCAGGGAAGTCAGGCAGCCGAGTGGGGCCCCTAGATAGTGATTAACAGCCCACATTTTACCACAGTAGTGGCGATTTTGGTTCAAATGCTCATTTTTTTGCGTTTTCGCTTGGGGCCCCACCTGACCCTAGAATCACCTCTGCCTATAACACTGTGTCTTAATGGGTTAGCACTTACTATTTATTGCAGAGGCAGGCCTCTCAGATGATGTCATCCCGGGCCCAGCCAAAGCTGTCAGCAGCCCTGCACACACACAGCCCAAACACAGTCCCATCACCGATCGCCCATCACGCACCACAGCTCGAGCGCGAACATGATTGTTGGCCGCATCGCACATGAGTGACCAGCAGATGGCGTGGGTCAGGTCTTGGGGGAGGAAGCAGAGCTGCCAATCAGCATCGGGATGGTTGGCACTGGCAGCGGCCTGGCTAGCTGGTAGGCAGGAAATGAGACCCCGAAATGAGACCCCCGAAGCACAGGGGATGCTGAGCAGGGGCAGAGTTAGCCATTTAGGAGCCCTAGGTGAAATAAAAACATGGGCCCTCAAAAGTCATTATACAGACATAAAATTCAGGGTTTTTTGTTGCTATTTCAGTGTTTCATTCATATCTTTGATTACTTCTACATAATTGACACATTAAGATCAGGACTACTTTTTTGTGTGTTAACTCCAACTGGTGTGACAATTGGGGCCCCTATGGAGGACCAGATTTGGTCGGGGGGCCCTTGGCAATTGCCTAGGTTTGCCTAATATAAAGTCCGCCTCTGATCCTGAGCGTAGCAGGTCGTGAGAGGAGCGGACCGGAGAGGAGAGGAGCGGAGCAGAAACAGCGTACAGCTGCAACTCACTGACGGTTAGGGCCCCTATGGAGGGCAGATTGGGTCGGGCCCCTAGGCAATTGCCTAGGTTTGCCTAATGGAAAGTCCGCCTCTGATCCTGAGCGGAGCAGGTCGCGAGAGGAGCGGACCGAAGCAGAAACACTGTGCGGCTGCAGCTCACTGACGGTTGGGGCCCCTGTAGGGCAGATTTATTTAGGGCCTTGGGCAATTGCCTAGGTTTGCCTAATGGAAAGTCCGCCTCTGATCCTGAGCGGAGCAGCTCGCTAGAGGAGAGGACCGGAGAGGAGCGGAGCAGAAACAGCGTACAGCTGCAACTCACTGACGGTTAGGGCCCCTATGGAGGGCAGATTGGGTCGGGCCCCTAGGCAATTGCCTAGGTTTGCCTAATGGAAAGTCCGCCTCTGATCCTGAGCGGAGCAGGTCGCGAGAGGAGCGGACCGGAGTGGACCGGGGCAGAAACACTGTACGGCTGCAGCTCACTGACGGTTGGGGCCCCTGTAGAGGGCAGATTTGGTCGGGGACCTTGGCAATTGCCTCGGTTTGCCTAAAGGAGGGTCCGCCTCTGATCCTGAGCGGAGCAGCTCGCCAGCGGACCGGAGAGGAGCAGAAACACTGTGCGGCTGCAGCTCACTGACGGTTGGGGCCCCTGTAGGGCAGATTTATTTAGGGCCTTGGGCAATTGCCTAGGTTTGCCTAATGGAAAGTCCGCCTCGGAGCAGGAGCAGCTCGCGAGCGGACCGAAGCAGAAACACTGTGCGGCTGCAGCTCAGTGACCCAAACTAACACGCTTCCACCCCACCATCTGTCATGTCACAATGACCACCGCTTCCACCCCACCATTACAAGCACACGCAAAACCTGCCTGCCTGTATGTGTGTGTGCCTGTCTGCCTGTGTGCCTGTGTGCCTGTGTGCCTGCCTGTATGCCTGTCTGCCTGTTTGCCTGCATGCCTGTCTGCCTGCCTGTTTGCCTGTGTACCTGTATTCCTGTCTGATTGTCTGCCTGTCTCCCTGCCTGCCTGCCTGCCTGCCTGCCTCTCCGCCTGCCTGCCTGCCTGTTTGTCTGCGTACCTGCATGCCTGTCTGCTTGTCTGCCTGTCTGCCTGTCTGCTTGCATACCTGTGTGCCTGTATTCCTGTCTTCCTGCCTGTCTGCCTGCCTGCCTGCCTGCCTGCCTGCCTGCCTCCACAGACGCATTGTGGAAAATTCAGCCGGCGAATTGCTTGTTATTGTCACACCCGCACTTCAAAGTGATTCATCAACAGGAATGACACTGACTAAAATTTAATAACGAATCAAAATGTCTTCAGGCGCAACAGGCGAGCAGGATGAGGGATGTGATCGTTGATATGTCCACTAGTATTCCTCGCACATCTGTGGACAAATTTGCCGCATCGGAGGCTTTGATTACTTTGCCCATTTAAGGCATCGCCTTCAAGAGATTAATCATCTTTCATGCGCACCGCCACAGACACATTTTGATGTGGTTGCAACACCAACAGCAGCAACCATACCGCATTCTGTAAAGTGATTGGGCACAGACGGCAATGTAATTCCAAGGCCTGGGTGCAAAAAAACAATGTTACTGCCTTGTGTTATTTTCTAAATTAAAAATCAAGAGGATATATTTATATACCCATAGAGCACTGGCCCAGGTTGTTTGTTTTTGTTTTACGTAAGGGTGCACTGTGTAAGATTGTGGGCGGAGTAGGTATTCTAACTGTGCTGCTCATTGAAACTCTGCTCTCCATTGTCAAAATTGATATTTTCATAAATATTTACAGAGTAATAAACTAATATCTACAAGTATGACCAAAGTACAGTAAGTTTTGTTGCCTTTTTAAATGCCTTTTTCTGGAAATTCAAAATGGCAGATGGAGAAGATCCACCTCTTCATGTAGAAAAAGGTGCAATTTTCATCTTTACATTTCATTTCAAGGGTATGCATGAATTTATTTTTTCATGAATATTTACAGAGTAATATACTAATATTTACAAGTATGACCAAAGTACAGTAAGTGTTGTAGCTAAAAATGCCTATTTCTGGAAAATTCAAAATGGCGGACCATGGAGAAGATCCCCCCTCTTCTTGTGTGAAACGTGCAATTTTGCCAGTCATAATGAATATTTAGAATGCGATGGTGATGGTAAGTATTCATAAAAAAATTAACATTTATGAATGGGCAGCATGAATTCTGGAAATAAATTACTAATAATTTGTTGTTACCTAGCAACGGGGACGCTGGCGAGTCTTGCGCCGCTCCGCCTAGGGTATTGTTTATTTTTATAAAGATTTTAAGGAAGTGATAGATTTTAAACTCCACTCGTTCAAACTATCTTTATTGTATTTTTTTGTTGACATATTATTCTATTATAATCTGCTCAAGTTTTAGACGTTTTAAAAAATAACGTCTGCTCGTCATCTAAAAAAGGAAAGGGCTGCTCTGCTCGTGTCGTGAGTTTTTTTCCCAGAATGTGTGTCTCCCCGGTTTTTAACTATTTATTAAATAACTATACCCGGTTGAGATTGAAGCCTTTTTTAGCTTTTTTAAACCAACCCTGGAAACTTTAGAACCTGCTTATACTGTCGCGCGGTTCACAATCGGTTGCCAAGTACTGTTATTCTTGTCTTTACGCCCGCCGTCCTACTAACCCCTCCCTGGATTTACTGGTGGCCTTCCTTCTAGAGAACCATCCATTGCATCTCTTGGTCTGCTTTGATCCAATAACTCTGCTGCTGAGCTCCTTTGCTTTCGTTTACGTGGCTACCTGGCTGGTCCCTCCACCTCCAACTCTAACAAAAACCTGCATCCGGACATCGCCCTTCTTGCTTTTCTGCCTCTACGGAAGATACACACACGGGATCTCGTCGGAACTTCCAACATCGATGACGCCAACACGCCTAAAATCCATCCCGGTCCACCACTCTCGTCGACCCCCGCATACTCTCTCCAGACTCTGCGCTCCTCCCTCCACTCGCCCTCTCTCTCCCCGCGGGGCTACTGTCAACCCTCATGTATACAGAGTCCAACCAACACCCGTCTAGGTCAACAGAAACGCCCGCGCCGCATCAGTTAAACTCAGGACACCACAGTTAACATCGGTCTGCTCCAACATCCTCGCTCACTTCACGAACAAAGGCCATCGCATTCGTGATCTCCTTCCTTCTCCTCACTCACCCACCGAGCCGTGAAAGTTTGACTTTCGTGTATTTAACGGAGACTTGGCAACAACCTGGCGATTAATCCGTCTCCCAACTTCATGACAGTACTACCTGATGGCTGATGTTTACATCTCTCAAACCCCGTGGCTCCGGTCGTGTGGGGGTCTCGCAGATAATTTCACATCATCACAACCCCCCCCCCACACGCGAGACTTGGAAGTCCAGGCCCTGTCTGTGGCCCTTTTTTCAGCTCACTGGAGTGGCATTGCCCTGCAAAACTCGCCCGGACCCACTCCCCAACCATAATCGCTTCCCTTTAACCGCCCTCCTAAGCAACACAACCATCACAAGAATTTGTAAAACGAAATTAGGCTCCTCTATCTCACTCACCTCTCCACCCTCTCTCCTAATAATACTTCTCCTTGGAGAACTTCAAATACCCATTTTGACAATTCCCATCACTCCCTTTACTTGTGACTTTCCTTCTTGCCTAGATAGTTTTGGTTTTCCATCAATTCATTGATGTTCGCCCACCCAATACTAAAAGGACATACATTGGACTTAATTCTGGTGCTCTGGTCTCCTCCCCCTCCAACAGCTCGAGCCTTATGAACCTCCACATATCTGACGCACATTCCTTGTCTCCTTAAATGTCACTCACCTCACCACCTCTCCATCATCAAGACGACCCCCGCCTTATCCGTTCCGTAATAATTTAAGGACATTAACCATTGGATTTCCCATTCAAACCTCTATTGAAAAACCATTCTGATTTCTAATAATCTCTCCTCCCCTGATGAACTAGTCACTCTGTATAACAATGGTTCTTCACAATGTCCTTAATTGTTTTTTGCTACCTGTTAAAACTCGGTCTGTCACCTTTTCTCAAACGTGCCCCCCCCCTGGTAATTCAAAACCCCACAACTAAACTCTCGACCCATGAAACCAAAGGCATACATCTTGAGCCGCACTTGTGCAAGAAAAAACTTGTCTCACAGTTCACAAAGAAATGTACCAAGACTCATATATCACTCTACAAGTACTGCATCTCTCAAACTAAGTCTGATTACTACTCCATCTAATCTATGCCAATGATTGCAACTCCAAACACCCTGTTCTCTGTGCTTAACCACTTCCTTAAACCACCGACTCTCTCCCTTGCTCATATGTTAACTCAGTTGAGACTTGCAATTCAATAGCTGACTGGACTTTTATTAAGGTAAAAATCCATAAGAAACCCACCAACATCTTATCCTGCAACCCATCTTTTCCCTCCCCTCCCCGCTGAAAAACTCACTTTCTCTTTCTATCCGCCCTCCATCACCAGTTTATTTTCCAGTTTTCATCTCTACCAGGTACTTCCTCTGAAATATCTGACCACGATCGCCCAAATTCCACAGCCCTGCCAGCCACCTGTCAGCTTGATATCCCCTCTTCCCACAAACCCTTGGTCAAATCCTGCCTCCCCTCTCCCTCTTCCCATTCATTCTCCCATCATCCACTCCCCACTCCTCCTCACCTCCTCCACTGGTACTGTACCCTCTCTGTTCGAAGTTTGCTGCTCGTTACCCCTATACTAAAAAAAACCTGGCTGCTGATCCCCTCTGACTTACAACAACCTCCGCCCCAATCTGCCAAAACCTTCCGTTCATCGAGCTCCAAAATTCTAGATAAGAATTGTAGCTCTCTCAACCCTCCATTCCCATCTAACTCTTAACTCCCCTCCCTCTATGAGCACTCCATCTGGTTTTCGCTCCCACCCTGACACATTAGCACAAGGGAAACAGCCCTATTAAAAGCTCATAATGACCTGCTCAGGCTGCTGACATCCTTGTCGCCATACACTCTATTGACATTCTCTCCTTGACCCACGACCCCAAAACGCCCCGACCGAAACAGAAAACACACCACAAACTCAGTGCAAGGAGCCTTTGACCAAAACCCCATCTCGCATTCCATCCTCTCCCACAGAGACTCTATCTCCCTCAATTGTGGCAATAAGTACCACACCTCCACCCCTGTACTGTTCCATTCCATTCTTATCTCTCTCGGCTCTCTTACTTATCTCTCTGGCCTGTTCTCAATTTATTCCAATGAAGTCTTTTAAATCCAACCAAGCCCATCCCCTTGGTCAAACTTCTGGTGTGCATCAAGGTTCTGTTCTTCTGGGGGGCTGGGGCCCCCCCCCTCCCTCTTCATTCATACACCTACCTCCTTCCCCCTTGCCTCCTTTTCCCCTGTGGTAATTATCTTTCCCCCTATCCTCAAATTCAATAATTAATTTCCATTGCTATGCCTGATGACACCCCACCTCCGCCTATTTATCTGGCGAAACCCTCGTGAACCCACATTTCCCACCCTCCCCTCCCTCACCAAACCACCACACCCCCCTGTCTTTCAGAAAACAAATCCGCTATCCTGGTTCAACCTCAAAATTTTTTGAAAACTTGAAATTCGACACAAACTGAAGCTCCTACTTATAGGCACCAATACCAATCCACAACAAATCCACCTTAACCAAAGCAAAAATAGTTGCTCCTTCTCAATGATAGCTCTTCTCTCCTGTACTTCCTCCCGTCCTGTCTATCCTCTCCTCATTCCTCCTCTCCCCTCACCCCTCAAGTTAAGAGTATTTGGGTGTCCATGCTTGATGCTCTCTATCCTTATATCCTTATTTTCTAATCCTTTCCTCTCACCACATTACACAACATCACACGGTCCTGCTTTATTTACCACCTACCGCAACCATTAACATCAAAAAATCCGTCTCCGCCCCCTCTCGTTCCTCTCCAACCTCCATTCTAAATTCTAAAAATAAATTCTAAATCTAAGTCTAAACCTCCAATGCCTTATACACAGTCTTGTCCCCGTCTACTCTCACATCTCCTTCACTCTTCTTTTCACCTCTCCAACTCGCATTTGATTACTGTAAATCACTCCTCTTTGGTCCTCCCTCAAAAATCTCTAATCTCTTCCACAAGCTCCAACTTGGTCGCCCAGAACTCAGCTCCGCCCCCGCATCCATAAACTAAAACAAAAACCCTACCCAAATCCCCCTTCCTTCCTGTCACCATATTAAACCAACCCCTGCACTCCAACATCTCCACTGATTCTTCCTCGGGCTTCCCTATTCTAATTTAGAATTCACTTTAAAAATACTTTCTCTTATTCGACTCCGTTATCTCCCACCTTTCTCCAACACAACCGTTCCCAAAGGCTAATCCACAATCTTGCCCCTCCTCTCTTAAATCTTGCTGTCATAAATCAATCTTGCCCCTCCTTTTAACTTTTAAGAATCTTGCCCCCGTCCTTAACTATCTAATCTTATTCATATGGCAATTTTTGTTTTTTTTCCCTCTTATTTTCTTATATTTATTTCCCCTCACCCGGTTGCTATTCCTTTCCCCCTTATTTTGTCCCGCTCCCCCGTTTCCTATATCCCCCTTCCCGTCCCTTTCCCCCTCCCTCCCTTTTTCTATTTTTTTGCGTATTCCCTTCTTTGTCCCTCGGGCCCTATTCTTATTCCCTTTATTCCCTTTTTTCAATTTCCCTCCCCCCTCTCCCTCCCTGCCCCCTCCGTTCTCTTCTCCATTCTCCTCTCTGTCCCTTCTGCCGTCTCAGCACCATGGGGAACAGAGCTTCCAGTTGCTCTGCACCTCACTGTGGTATGCGATTCCCACTGACATCCGCAACACTTGAGTCTTTGACCCCTTTCAAATCAAGACTTAAAA